>NW_028277176.1:28067500-28367500 GCF_051122295.1 Plectrocnemia conspersa | reverse complement strand
TTCACGAACGGTTAAAGCCGTTTGTGTGCGATCAGTGCGGACGAGCGTTCACCACTAAAGGGATTTTAGAAGAGCATCAAGTGAGGCACAGTGACGAAAGGCCGCACGTTTGCAACGTCTGCCATAAAACGTAAATATCGATTTGTTAGCATGTCTTGTGTGTTGTTTATTAATGTTTTACGTATATTTTTTTAGTTTCAAGACCAAACAGAGACTGTCGATTCATTCTGATACCCACAACGATACTGTTTATCAATGTCCACATTGTCCTATGCAGCTAAACTCGAGAAGGACACTTAGAATGCATCTCTTTGTCCATGATGATTTTCTAAGATATCAATGCACGTTGTGTGGTAAAGGCTTCAGAAGAGCTAAGGTTAGTCTTCTTATTAAGATTGAGTCTAAAGCAAATTTGTCGATCTTGTATTTGAGTAACCATGGAAAAATATTTTAGGATCTCAAAAACCATAGTAATCTACACACCGGCAAAAGGCCGTATTCTTGTCCTTGGTGCTCGCGAACTTTTGCAAATGGATCAAATTGCAGAGCCCATAAACGTAGAATGCATCCTAATGAACTGCGAATATACGACGCAGGCGAAGCTATGCGTAATAAAATCATAGGTACGCTTTCCCCTAATCTATTTTACAAAAATATTAAATTCGCAATAGTAACTCAGCATTCGTTTCAGTATCACCGTCTGAAGATGCTCCGGTGGACGAAAACAAGGATGTTGATTCAGCGACAATTTCGTATGAACCAAAAGTCCACTATGCGCCCAAAGTTATTTACGCCAATTTGAAACGTAAAGTCCCCGAATCGTCCACCAATCCCATCATAACATTCCCTCCGAACACAAATGATAAAATCGGCGAAACCTTAGATTTGAGCGAAAACAAAGGTCCGTTGCCATTGACCAAGAAACCCGACGTCGAAGTTATGCTACCTCGAGTGAATGACCCTTCGCCTCCGAAGCAAGAGAAGTCATCGCCGCTTCACAATTACGAGTCGAGCCTGTCTCCACTCAACCTGAACGCTTCGTCGGTAGCAAACAAGAGAAGGATCGAAAGTTTAACGCACCGAGCCGAAGAGTCCATAGAATTCCATGACCACGACGAAGAAGACTACGATAATGTGCCTATAACGTTAATACCGAATTTGAACAATGCTTCCGTTTACTCGGAGACTGCGTACAAAAACGTTCACGACTTCAACAAACAGCCGCAAACGTTCTTCAACGAGCAGAGCGTTTATAATAACGCGCCGCCAGTTCCGTCTTCATTTTCCGGAACGCATCCGTACAGCATTCACTACGGGCGAGGTAGTCAAAATTGAGTGTTTTTTTGTGAAACTAGTGATGTGTGTTTTTAATTTTTATTTGATTTTTTGACTATGCAATATACTGGCAATAAAATGATTAAGTTTTAAATCAAATGACCAAATCGGTATTTAAAGCTCTGATTACACTGTGAAATGCATGATGAGTTAATTTGTTAAACTGAAATGTTTCCAAACTCAATTTGAATCTCACAGTGTAATTCTAGATATGTTGTTTATATATCAATTATTGTAATTATTCTCCTAACAATCTATACAATTAATGAATTTGTACATAAGTATAAAATTTATTTAAAATAATTTTATATACGTAATTTATATTGTAGCAAATTTACTTTTGTTTTATTATTGAAATAATATGTTTGAATCAAACACAAAAATTATATTAACTTTTATTATAAACCACTACTCCTAAGCATCAATAATTAAAAAGCTTTTTGTATTATCACTTGCACAGTTCCTACTGTATGAATCTCTATTTGTGTTGTGTATACCACAAAAATCATTCTTTAAACTGGTAAGGATTTTATATAATCCAGAGATACTGAAAGATCTCTATTTTTAAGTGCCACCTAATTACTAAGTGCGAGTTAAGCATAACTACTATGTATAACTACGGACAGCGCATGTGTGTCCTTGAGATCGGGGGGCCCCAAGAGGTTTGCCAAATATGTATATATTAATAACCTAAAACAATCCATTCGTACAAAACGGAAAATTTAAATAGTCTTGTATCAAGTCTTACATCATACATCATTTGAAACGCTCTTTAGTGGAAGCCAGGAAACGATGTGGCAGATGCTTCAGAAATATATTATTAGCACTTACAATAAGTGAGAGGCAAATTAAGCATATCTAAACCGAATTTTGACCAATAGAAGAGCACAAAAAACAATTATCCCTTCTCAGAAGCAAAAAATCCACATCAAAAGCAATAAAATCGCGTAGGCGCCGTTGCAGTGAGAACGCTGGGTAACGGCGCCGACACGATTTTATTGCTTTTGACGTGAATTTTTGACTTATGAGAAGGGATAATTGTTTTTGCGCCCTCTTATTGACCAAAATTAGATTCAAATATTCTTTGCATAACACTCTGTTTGTAGTAATATCGGTAAGGATAGCTATCATATTTTTAAAACAGTGTAATATCAAAGTGCAGACAAACTATGGAGCAATATGCGAGATGTAACACCTGTCTTTACTTCTTCTTCTGCTTATTTTCCCCTCAGAGAAATATTTTGAACTTGACCTAATGAAAGTTCTAAAACTATAATTAAGTACTTATAGAACTTTTATTAGGTTTGGTTTGGGTTTGAACAGAAAATGGACGTTTCGCAACTGTCAAATAGTTTCATAGACATTTAAGAGCAGCATATAATTTCACTAACGCAGTTAAATTATATATTCTCTAGTAGAAATATATATCTACTGCTGAAAATGTATTTGAACAAAAATACACATTCACTGTAACAGCACGTTTTTAGATTGAGAACCATGGATAATAATTTACACGTCTAGGTTTTGAGCCCGTATAAAACCGTTTCGTGCGTCACAAAATGGTCGTTTGAGGCGATAATTTTTTAGCATATGCTTCGCTTCGACGCTACTTTTGTGATTGCAGTAATTAAGGAAAAACTTATTTTGCAATAATTAAAACAATAAATTAATTGTCTGCTTCACGAACCGACTAATAAGAGATCCGCTAAGGAACGTGTTGCCATTCGCCGCCGTCACCTAAGTGTTACCAGAGTGCCACCTAATTTTTGGCATAATGAATAAATTCTTCACAATAAAATATTTAATTTATCATAAAATCAATTTAACCTAAAATTAATATTTTAAGTTGAAAGTTAAGTTAACAGCAACATGCTACTGCAATAGGTGAAGACAAGAGACTAAAAATATTGTAATAAAATTAATTTGTAATAACAGGATGAATAAGAGCAATTATAATGAATACATCATGAGTTTGGATCTATCACGAGCAGCGTTTTAGTGGTCTAAAACATTTTTTGTATCTATTATATTTAATTTACATTATTGCATAAAAAAAGTAATGAGTTTACAAACAATAAAATGTCTTTAATCAAATTATATATGGTAGCGTTTCTCAGAAAAATCTCCTCATTTATTTCTGGATATACATCATTTATTCTCTTAGTCTTGTCTGTATCTCTGTTTTTTCAGTATCTGTCTTTATTAAAAACTTAATATGATTTGTCACTATATGTATAATTCATATTATGTTAGCAAGGAGATCAAGAGACTTGTAGTGTCAGCAAATAAATACTATTTCAGCCTAATAAAACAAATCAAATCACGGACACTATCTCGTCGTACAAAAATATTGCTCTATAAAACGCTGATCAGACCAATTCTGACATACGATTCAGAGAGCTGGACACTTACCAGGGCCGACGAAAGGCTGCTTGACATATTCGAGAGAAAAGTGCTTCGCAGGATACACGGCACTATATACGAGAGCAACGAGTGGCGTATACGAAACAATCGGGAGCTCTACAACCTCTTCCAAGAAGAGAGTGTATCCACCTTCATCAGAATTAGAAGACACCAGGAACAAAGTTGGAAGATAAATATGATTGCAGCCGGTGTATGTTCGGATTATATGCAGTTTAAAAAATTGGATAGCTAACCTAACTTAACCGGCTAACGGTTGATGATGCTCGATTTATATTAAGTTAAAAAATATGGAACAGTGTACCTAGCCAATCAATGACCGGTATATATGAAGTTTAGTCGTTTAATCGCCGTCGGTGTTTTCCTCTCCATACTGTTAATCTTTCAACATCCCGACTTCGCGGCTTCCACCCTCTTGAATACGGATCAAATAAAAATAATATATGCATGTTTTTATTGCTTTACAGTAAATCACTTAGGTCAGCGCATAAGCGCGACAAATAATATCAGATTATATTATTTAAGGTGAATACTACATCTTTATTTGGTATCATGGTGCCCCACAAGTCTAGCGCCCCAGGCGATCGCCTGTAGTGCCTGTCCCTCGGGCCCGCCCTGCTTTAGACTTCTAAAGGTTAAGAAATGATCTTAACTAAATGATGTCGATATAACAATTTTCGGACTTAATCATTTTAAAATATAAGTGTATGGAAAGCGAATTCTCTGAAGTGTATGCAGCCTTTTTATTGCTTTTCAGTTTTCCAGTTACTGTCGCTAGTGTAGAGCGTACATTTAGCAAATTAAAATTAATTAAAGATTGTAAAAGAAATTCAGTCAATCAATATAGACTCAGTGAACTTGCTATATTAGCAATGGAGCATGAAGTCTAAAAAATGTCATTACAAGACGTGATTTCAGAATTTGCAAATGTAAAGGCGAGGAAGAAGAACATTTAAAACCTCTTAAGTTAATTAATTTATTTTTTCTGTCAAAAACTAGTAAGGTTAACTCCCTTCAGTAACTTTCATGCGGGCCAAATTTTTCTAGTTCATAGATCATTTAACTCATATTATTAAGTATTTCTTAAATAATATTATTTTATTTCGACACATTTCCATTTTAATAAATAGTAAAAAATAAGCACTCTTGATTTATATAAACATATATTCAACAATACAATATGAATGATAACAATTTGGTCAGTAAATAACGTCGCTACTATTATTATATAATAACAACATTGAATAAAACTGGAATATAGATTATTTAACACTTATTACTTTTTGAGTTACTAAGTAGTCTTTGTCGATATCATAACAATTTGTCTAATATATATATATACACAATAATATTAAAATTAGATATTATATGAAGCGGTATCGATATTTGATCATATCTTAATCTAGAATATTTGACCAAAAAAATAAAAATAAGTAGTGATTAATAAACACTAGCTACATAAGATCGGAAGATGCTAACAACGGTTTATCGTTCAACTGATGAGTAGTCATCTCGTGTCGCTTTTTATTGTCGAACCTAGCGAATTTCTTTCCGCAGAATCTGCATTCTTGACGTTGCTCCTTAGTGTGACACAAAATGTGACGCTTCAAACCTGACGAACTCACAAAGCCTTTTTCGCAATGCTGACATACGTAATTCTTCACTTTAGTGTGCCTGAAAATCACATAAAATCAATATTTTTTCTTTCGGATCGTTCTTATTGTATTATTTAATAAAAATTACCATTTTTCATGAGCGTTCCTAGCCGACGTCGTAATAAATTTCTTATCACAAAATCCGCAATTAAACCTTCTATCGTTCGTATGAATCCGAAGATGAACTTCTAATTGATATTTGTCTATGAAGCATTTACTGCACACTTGGCATATGAAATTTTTTAAACCAGTGTGTGACAACCTAAAAAATGTTTTTTATTAAATTAATTTCATGTGACAATGAGAAGCATTAATAGCAGTCACTTCTTGTAATATTGAATGCCTCTTTTTGACTTGTTTATTGTCACATATTTAATATGTGCGAAGTTTGTTGGTGGAACAAGAAGAAAAGTATCGAGGGAATTTAATAAAAAATCTAGTCGGGCAGTGGCTGTGAGTCACAAGTAGGATTCTCAATTATTCGTTGCTTTCAACTATTTGAATATTGAATAAAAAATGGATGAAGTATTCGAAAATTCAAATATATATAATTTTTTTCTTGGTTTTTACCGACATTAATTTATTGGTTAATAATAATTACTTTAATTATTAATTAATTATTTTTACAATCGTTATACGCAAACTACTGATCAGTGAGGGCGTTAAAAGGAAAATGCCTAATTTATTATTATATACATGTTGATCAGCTTTTTCATATCACCAGAATTAAGATCAGCTGCGATTGAATTAATTCAGCAAAATTGGTGGAACATTTTAAATACATAATTTTATCAAATTTATTGTATATACAATAGCTAATAATGTTTGAACGAATTTTATATATACAAAGATTGCATCTATATGGGCGTTTGTTTTGTGCGAATTTCCATATAAATTAAATAAGTAGAAATAAATTAATCGCAATCGAATTATTGAACTAATTGAAGTAAAATCTTTGCGTATTGAAACAACAAATACAAAAACGTAACACGAATTTCACAAAGATTTGAGATAAGCGTAAAACGATAATAAATGGTGGGCCTTTCCAACGTTTTGCTTCGTTCAACGAACGAATTCTGCGAATTTCGGTCATAATAGACACGGACGATAAATATTCTATTTACTATATTATTTTTCGAAGGCATAAAAGCATTTTTTGGTTAAAAAGAAGTGTCTCATTGTCTTGCATTTCGAACCAAAATAAAGTATTATGAATTTTGAAGCGGTACAAATTGTGTCATTCTAAGATTTTTTGCAAATTTCATTCAAGGTAGTGCAAACGAATATTCGGTAAATTATTTGAATATTCATATAGTTGAAAATTGTGGGAATAATTGGACTATTCGATTGAACCCTAGTCACAAAGCAACGACAAGAATAGGTTAGCAAAACAAAATGTAATATTTACTTATGTCTATCCAAGCCATTGATGCTCAAAAACACTCGATCGCATCCGTCTATATCACAGAATATCTTTTCTCTATCTGTCGAATGTGTCTCTAAATGAATTGCTAGTTTTGCTTTGGTGTTGAATCGTTTCGCACACGTGTCGCATTGGAACTTGAGACCTCTGCGGTGGAAGCTCTTGTGGTCTTTCTCGTTTCTGTAATCTAAATATGAAAAAATGTAACACAGTGATTAGCGAACGAGTTCATATATTCACTGTCAACAGTGCTTAATCATCTGAATTCAATGGAAAAAGTCCAGGAGTTAAGTGTACGGATCCTTTATAAGCTGTCAAAATATGTCGTTATATGTGCCTCTTTACCTGCTCTATAATTAATTTTTAATTGTCACAGAGAATGAAAAATTAAGCCTTTATGTAAACATGACAACAAAAAGAATTTTTTTGACAAACTTTCTAACACATTACAGCCCATTCACGCGTTTTCCCGTGATAGCGAAACTTTGCGGCAATCAATTCAAGCGTTTTCTAAGGTTTAAAACAATATAAGCTTATAAAAATATTGTGCAAACATAATAAACATTTAATATTTTATATAAATATTTATAAAATTTTGGTAGCGTAAAATGTGTTCTTTTGTCAAAAATGGAAGTATAAACAATTAAATTTCCACGAAAATAGCGGACCGTAATGTGTTTAAAGGAATCGCCTAATAACAGCTAAAGTCTACCGCCAACAACTTGGATGACGGACAGAAGCAGTTCTTTTAAGACAATCAAATGATCCATATGATTATTCTCCAGATATAGAACTTTCAGGTTATCATATTTACCACTCGCTTTCAAATGATCTTTAGTACTACATTTAATTATGATGAATGCAAAACTATCTAGAAAATGGTTCATGTTAAAAAAGTAATTTGTAGAAGAGTCACTTGCTTAAATTAATGAAAATGAAAGGAATAACATCATAGATTAATTAATTTGCATATACAATGATATATCAATAAAATTTTAAAAAATGTAACATAACATAAAAAAGCATGTATCGTATTTTAATGGCATCATTATTAAGCCATTCGAGATTGACGATTGACTGTGTAGAAAATGCACCTTTCAGATCGCAACAATATATGTTTACAAACATTTAATTGTAGCGCTAATAAATCATACGTACCTTTTTTACATATTTCACAATAGTATCTTTTAATCCCAAAATGCGAGTCTTGATGTGCTATCAACAAATGCTTCCATTTAAACATTCTAGCGCAATAAGCACAAGTGAGACTATCTTTTTTCTCTTCTAAAGACAATTTCTTCTTAGCTTTCAAGCTCTTCTTCAGCGACTTATACATTTTCTTATCAAGACCTAAAAATAATTAATATTAAATTCAACCAGGATAAATAAATCGAAAACGAAACAACTCACTAACCTTTCTTTGAATGTTTTTCTTTACAAACTGACTCCAATTCATCTTTAACGTTGTCAACATCGTTCAGGGGCGAATACTTTGGCCCATCATCGTAATCCAAATCATTATGATGATCGTCTTCTAATTTAACATAATTACTATCGTTGAATTTATACAAACTTTCTTCAGACTTCAAGCTTGATTTGTATGGTTCGGCCAATTGCGCAATGGAGTTTTGCGTTTGACCGTCGCAACTCTCTATTTTGACTTGATCGAGTTTCAATGCGCATGACGTGTGGTTTAAAAACGAAATGTACGAAGACTCGCACAAAAGTCTGAATTTATAGGCCGAGCATAATTTTTTATAGCAGCGACAGCAAATTTTCAAAGGAAAGCCGTCAGATTCAGTAATCTATAAATGGCGAATAACATTTTTATAAATGATCTTATGAAATGGAACAGAAAATGTGAATTTGTATACTGTGTATGGCGAACAGGCTGAAAGCATCTCGGCTAATAAAACTGTAGTTCCTGCCGATTTTTTTCTCGAGTGAAACAAATGTTTGGGAGTTCCTGACGACGCAGTGCTCCGAAGGCATGTTCGACAAATCTCGTCTCCAGAACCTAAAGCTGTCAGTTGAGCCGCCATTGACATATTTAGATGTCAATTAATGTTGCCATAGTAAAATTCTATTTATTTATTTTATGCCGTTAATCTGTTAAAATCGCCAATACTATATTTTTTATATTTTACGTTGCTAAGTATAATTTTTAATAGGTTAAAAATCATAGAAAATAAAATATCAGTATAAAAATAATGTATTTGTTATAAAAAATAATACTTATATAATATGTACAGAATGATGTGATGATTATATTCAAAGCTGCTGTAAATGCTTTTTAATTATGCAAATGCTAATAATAAGCTACCAGAAAAAGTTTAAACATATTCTAGAGCAGTGTTGTCAAGTGTCAAGGACAAAAAAAATAACATTGACAAAATATATTATAGATCACAAATAAAGGTTATACAATATCAGTTTCTGAACTTTTAAAAAAAGCCACACGTTTACTGATAGCTTCTGATTTGTTTTATTTAGCTATTAATCGAACATTTGTTATATTTCCTTAATTATGAAAAATAATATCAATTAAATGTCAGCATCGACAAGAGGAGAGTGTCTATCAGTGTTACTAGAGTACCGCCAAGTTTTGATCATAATAAACCTAAATAAATACATACACATAGGCCCCCTGCAGTGTATTTTGTATATTATTGAATAAATTTTGTATTCGTTACATAACTTTTTTTGGTGGGGGGGCTCGCGCTTAATTCTTATGTATGATCCACACTCGCCAAAGCCGGCCCCGCGTAGAGACACATGCTAGTTTTTGCAAATGTTTCAATATCTGATTTAATTACATTGTTATTATATGACATAGTTACACGTCGATCGGCGAGGTGCCGACCGGCAGAAGACATTCTTCCATCACATCGCTAATTGAAGTCACTTCGTCTTGATAGCTTTGAACTGCCAGCGTAGCTCTAGGTTTTCCAATTTTACACTAATGTTATAAGATATAATACCATTAAGCAAAAATATGTGGCCAAACACATAAAAATGGGATACAAACACATTAAAAATATCCCACTTCGCCCAGGCTGGGATAATAAAATTGTGATTTACCATAAAAATGTGCGTATTACATCCAATTAAATCTCAACATTTTTTAGCAGTTTATTGGTAAAAATATTAAATTTTTCGATCTGTGCAACTATTTTAACATATTATTTTTTTATACTTTTTTGCTGGAGCGCCATCTTTGGGTTAAGCTGTTTCGTCCTTCGTTAATACCCCCATTAAAAATTAACATCCAACTCTATTACTACCAACTAGGATCAGTTTTTTTCCAATGTTGCATGTTATAATATGATCTGGCTGTTAATCAAGCAACAAAATATTTTTGAGTTCACTTCACTTAAATGATTTTAAATATGTGAATATGGAATTCCATTAGTTATTAAAAATTACTATTTCCCTCATATTTCAATATTTATTACGCATTGTAAAGTCTCGTCTACGGTGTCGAATTGCTAAGCTAAGCAAAAACAAGCAAGCTTATCAGTCATATTCTAAAGTACTATTGGATTAATTTAATTTAATATTTTGAACAGTGTTGTCCTTCGTAAAATTATAAATAACATTAATAAGTCATGAAATTTTTTATTATAACAATCACAGTGTTCTATTTATAACATATTTATACATTAGGGACGGAATGATAGCTAATGCTTATTTACATTTATACATTATTATGTTTATAAAAATAATAGAAATGATAATATATCACAAACATATTCAGAATTTTCACTAAGCAAAAAAATCCAAACTACAGTAGTAAAATATCTATAAAATAGTTTTTTTTCAATATACTTAAATACTAGAAGCCTATTCTATTATTGTAACGATCGAATTGATAGTAATCGCAATTCCCTGGTCCAAGGTCTCATTTGAAGGTTGTACGACTTTATTTTGCTCCTTATCGCCATTCGAAGCCATCATTTGCTCGTAGTGCAACTTTTGCTTGTGGGAGCGTAACGAGGAGCTATAAGAAAACCTTTGAGGACACCACGGACATTTAACGGGTTTGGCTCCAGTATGAGTAACCATATGCATCTGAAACAATATTTGAATGTTATTATTATGCAGAAAATTGTGTTGAAAAAATAAAATAAAATCAAATACTTTAAGGGTGTGTCTTCTTTTGAACGATTTATTGCAATGAGGACATTTGTGCTGATACAGGTCTTGATGAACCAAGTAATGTTTACGCCAAGTACGTCGACTGTTCAATACTTTACCACAAATTGTGCAGGGATACGAAGTTTCCGGATGGATGTCTATGTGAGCTTTCAGATTCGAATACGTCTTGAACCTGTAATAAAATTGTAAGTTGAAAGTAAAAATCAGTTTTTTAAAGGGATATGTTGAATGTGTCAATAAAAGCAAATTTAAGTCATAATTAAACTTTTCATGAAATGGAAAACATAAGGAAATTTAAAAAGTGGGTGCCACATGAGGTATGTCAAAGAAGGTGAATGGCTAAAAGTGAATTATGTTATATTACAAATTATTCAGCCCATATAAACATTACTAGTCTATTTTATCATTATTACATCCCTCCCTTAATTTAAATTTAACTGATATAAATCACCTTTTCAAACATATTTTACACTCAAATTGCTTCTCTTCGCTGTGAATAGCTCGATGTTGGACCAATTCGCCTCTAGTGCTGCACGCATAACCACAAATATCACATATGAACCGCTTAATCTTCTCGTGAACGGCCCTGACATGTCCGACAACAGCAGATTTAGTCGTAAATCTTAATCAAGAAAAAAAACGTTCAAGAGAGATATATACATTGACATATTATATAATAAAATTACTTGTTTCCGCAAATGTTACACGGAAATATGCATCTCTCCGTTATGGGAATGTGTACTTTTTCGTGCGATTTCAAGTTTTCTTTGGAGCTGAAAGTCTTCTCGCAAGATGAGCATTGAAAAACTCGGTCCGTCTTGGGCACGTGCCTCATCTTGTGCGTTTTGAGGGCATCCAAAGTTTTCGTTATTCGCGGGCATTGATCGCAGCTTGAATATAATTTACCTCGTTAAATACTTTAGTGATAACACATAGAGGTCATACCATAAGTTCATCTGCATAATACCATTGTACAAAAATTTTGCTCTATTTTTTGCTATAAATATTAATGAAAAATAGCAACATGTCATGGTCGCATAATAATGTTTCAGATTATGAAAATGAACTTATATGACGTCATATATCACAATGTTTTAATTACGCAAAATTAGATGGATCATTGTGGCCAGCTACATGTCGATATATAGCACTCTTGGATTTTAGGAAACATCCGCATATACACTTCACTTTTGGCAGTTGATTGTGAGTTTGACTAATGTGAGATTTCAATCGGTACCAGTTTTCATATTTCTGTTCGCACACATAACAAGAAAATCTTAAAAAGAACAATTAAACCGATTAATTGAAATATAAAGCAAATAATATTGAGATTAAATGTAATAATCTAACATAATATATTTAGTCAGAAATGGTTGAGTTCTCTTTTTTTTCGACTTTTCCAATTGTAGAGAGTCATTCTTTCTCCTCTTCAACGGCTTTAACTTGACACTAATATCAGAATCGTCGCAATCATAATCATCTGATATAGCATCATCGTAATTTTCTATAAATTAATTATAAATACATAACTTGAGTTAATCAATCATAGTTCGATATATACTTAGAACTTTATTATAAATTTTCAGCATCGAATTTTTATTAGTGACCATCTTATGACCACCCATAGTCATTGCATCACTAGAAATGTTATAAAATTCGATTTTTTAAGAAACGAATTTTTTTTGTCAACATAAAATAAACAATATCGCATATTAGGGTGGCGTCCATCAACATTTCCAAAGCACTAGCATAAAAACCATAGATTTTTTGAGAAGGAGAAATTGTTACAGGAACTTAAAAGAAAAAAAGTTTTTCATTTGAATTTTTGTTCAAGAAAGACAAAAAACAAAATTTTTGAAGAGGACATTCGGACCTTACTTGAATAAAGGCTAGGATCGGTGCATATCTTCGCTGAACGGATACTAAAAGCAGCATAAATTTTATATAAATATAAAAACAAAATATGTATTCTTTATATTATATATAATGTATTGTTTAAATCACATCTAAATTTCGTTCACACATATTACACAACTTTCATGTGGCTTCTGTTTTTCCTTAAAAAAAGCTTTTAATTTAATAAATTAAAAGCTTTTTTAATGGGTCAACAAAACACATTTAAATAGCTGTGTTCAAAATGAGTCGTTTTTACGTTCTAGCTATATTATTTCAAAATTCATTGCGAAGGGAGGAAACCCATTTACAAATGCAGAATTTATAAAGCGTTGTTTTTTAGCAGTTATAGATAAGGTGATCAAACGTCCTCCTCAAAAATTTTGTCCATCTTTGTCTTCCTGAACATTTTAAAGCAGCATATTAGTTTCATAGACGAATGCTATTAGATGCGTATGGAATTGGTCTAGGCAGAATTACGCGTAAAATTCGAATTTTAGCATGAACATGATGTCTAGAATTCCATGAATTTATAAAAAATTCGATATTGTAAATTTAGCCATATCAGATAAAAAAAATATACATTGAAAAATATTTTTTTTTTTAAGTAATATTTGTAATTTGTCTTGATTGAATTATTCTTGAAATTATTTTTTATGTATATTATTTTTATATGATAAAATAATAAAAAAAATGTATTATATTTTGTCATCTCTGGGTGAGACCTTGGTCTGAGGTGTCAACCCTAGTTGTAGGTCGGATTTGTGCAGAGTTACAACCAAGCCTGCTGAGAGGGGACAAATTCCTGGAGCCCGTTCTCCTTGAGAGGCTCGACTCTGGAAAAAATCATAGCAAAAATATATTTATAAAAAGAGTAAAAATCGACCTCAAATAATGACTCTGAACTAAACTACAGTTGTTTTTGATGTACCTATATACTGATGTATTTCAGGTTTAAGTTCCTTTAGCCCTTTTTATACATATTATATAATATATAAAGCGGAACATTGCCTTCAAAAGCACCCACTTTCTAGGTAGTACTTTCACAATAAACATTATTATTCAAAGGGACAGATTGTAGTTTTTAGACTCGGATCCATTTGTGTTAAAATTTGTTTGAAAATTATTGTTGACTTTATTACTTTAAAAATCAACAACATCACCAGCCGAATCATACAAATTTAATGTTTTTATAAATTGCAATATCGGTAACTTGACAACTAGATTTAATGCAGTAAAATAAAAAAATAATACATTTATTTTCATGTGCTTATTCCTAAAATAAAAATCTAGAAAAAAACACTCGAATCTATACTGAAAATATTTTTTTAAATACGTCATTTCAGTAAAATCATATCAGAACACATTTCACTAGTAGATGTATAGTTTAACCAGTGAAAATATAAATGATCTGGCAGGTGTCAGTAAAATTATATGATTTCAACTTTTCTATAGGTAATAATATATATATATTTACATACTTATCATTATTTATTTACATCCGATGTATAAATGTTACAGTTATATTTTCACTAGTCAAGTCCAAATAATTTTTACCAATAGAAACATTTCTTCTACTAACAAAAATATAATTTAACTGATAGGTGCCAATATGCTGCTCTAAAATGTCTATGAAACTCAATTTGACAGTTGCGAAACGTCCTAAAACCCAAATCTAACCTTATGTAAGTTTTATTAGAACTTTTATTAGATCAAGTCCAAAATACTACAAAAAACTAAGCCAACTCATCACTCAGGAGAAAATAAGCGTAAAAATAAATACATACTTATTCATCCTTACCGATATTACTATGTACTTATTATAAGAGGACTGATCAAAGTATATTCAAACCGAATTTTAGTGAGTAGGAGAGCACAAAAACAATAATCACTTCTCAGAAGACAAAAATTCACATCAAAAGCAATAAAATCGTGCCATCGCCGTCGCAGTGGGAACGCTCGGAAACGAGCGTTTATTAGTGGTTATTAAGGGATTTTTTTTAATTCGCGACTAAATTTCTTGTGCAAAATTAGTGGCTTTTTAAGAAAAAAACCCTAAATAATTTTGTTGCCCGACTGTGGTCATTATTATACCCGATTCCAAGAACTTCATTATCAAATAATATTTGAATTACCTTCAAGATCAATACTGGACTCAAATTTGATCTGAAATTAAAATATATAGTTAGATTGTTTATGATTGAATTGATAATGCATTATATACTCACAGCAATATCTTCGAATGAATCATTTTCTTCCTTTATAAGTTTCAAAGGAGACTCATCCAACGATTCTACTTTGATTTCTTCTTGGCTGCCGTCAACGTATTGCGCCAATTTAATCTGCGTATTCAGACATTCGTCGACGTATACGTGGAATTGTTCTATTTTATCGCTACACTGCATGCACACACTTTTTGGAAGTATATCGTCATCCTTAATCTGAAATAATATAGAAACGTAGGTATTAATTATCAACATTGCGCAGTTTAAAACAAATTAACAGCTTTGAGGTTATATATGAGCTTAGTGACGTTTATTGGCATATTCCGTCAAAACAATGCAATCCGAAGGTCATTTAAGCTTTCAAATGAAGCCGAGATGGAATATAACTACAAAAAACTTACGGGAACGCCGATGTATTTCAAAATGAGGTCTTTGAGTCGGCCTTTGCAACCGGAATCCTCGTCGTCGAGTCGAATTCCGCCGCAAAGCCGGCACACAGCCGTGAACCGAGCCGCCATCTCCGCTCGTGGTCCACAGCAACATAATATTGACCATGAACCTAAAAAGTATTTGACAGCTAGTTAAAATATGCTTTGGACTAAAAAATATCTATCGTTGTTTATTGAGTCATACGTGCAAAATTAATGACGCAATATTTTTTTTTATTTCAGAACTAAAAATATAAAAATAAAACTTTAGTTTTAAATTTTAGAACGTATTTATGTAGGATGAACGAACTATTGCTCACGTGGCAACTGGTCACACGAATATTTGTGACGTGTGAGCAATAATCCGCGTGATCAATCTTCCTGTGAACAAAGTTCGTGCGAACAATTGCCACGTGAGCAATGCTTGCATAGCAGTTATGGCCAAATGTTCATGAAATGTTCATAACCATTAGTTTCTGAACGTGGCACCAATATTCTTAACAAGTAGCAAAAAAATATTTTATCTACTTAGTAACAAAAAGCTAGCATTTGAGTAGCCAATAATAATAAGTAGAGATACATTTGGATTCGAAATCCTATCCCCTATGTAACCTCCTTTAAATTAACCACAGACAAGGAAAAACACATATTTTTTTTAATTAAATGTATAATTTTACTATTCATCAATTAAAAAAATATTATTTAAAATATTCTACATCCACGCTAATTGATTAAAAGCGGGGGGTAGGAGTAATCGTAAACGTATTCGTGGCAGTTTATTTTTATTTCTTAATATGTAACTATTTTTAGTAAAAACAATTGTTAGTTTGCTTGCAGAAATATTAGAGATTTAATTTATACAAAGTACAAATCAATTCATAAAAAAGTTTTAGTCTGCTGCGTGACCTAAACTTGCGGCCTCTAAAATATCAGTCCAGCGTCTTTCGGACTACGCTATTTGTCTTTAGATAAACGCCTTTTATTTTTTTTAATGCGTTTTTAACAGTTATTTAATATGCAAAGATAATTCAAAACCACCCGTAGGTATATCCAAAATAACTTTAAAAAATGTATATAATAATTTGGTTGGACCAGTCCTGATATACGGGCGTGAAACATAAGCATGGAGCACAAGCGAGAATGGTACACTCTACGAGTTGTATCAGGAGCCTGAATTCATTAAGTTTAATAAAATACATGGATGACTCGAAACCCACGAAGCGACTAACTTTTTATAAACCTGAGGATAAAAAATGTACAGGTGGTCTGCGAATACGTTATAGAGTGAGATGGAAGATAATCCTGGATGAGACCAAGGCCCATTTTGGCTGTAGCGCTATGATAATGATGATTATGAACTCGATTCTACTTTAAATTTATATCATCGTTTTGAATATTCATAATGTCTTTGCCACAAATAGGTTGACAATTAATAATTAATTTCAATATCTTTTCGCGCAAAATAAACTATTGTAGTCATTGCACGAATCTCGCTTTCACTTTGTATAAATTGGCGTAAATTGTATAATTTTTTACTAATTGAAATTGTTTAAAAGGTGAAAGAAGATCTTTGCACAATTAAATAAAAAAGTAAAATTCAATTAAAATCAGTTTTCTTTTGAATTTCTGAAATGTATGGCAAATTTAGAAAAAATAAAGTATATATATCAAATCATATTGACGATATCGTGAAATGTTTACTACTTTATCTAGTATTTATAATCGTGCGTCACCCTCCTACATCTTTTCGATATCTTCAAATAATAAAAAATGGGACTCTTCTTGTAAATATACGCGTAGGGATTTATCTTTTCCTTATTTGAGACGCAGATTTAGTTGTAAAAATAAATTTCTCTCTTGTGAATATAATGACTATATGCAGCTGAATTATAAATATCTGCAAAAATCATTAAGCAAAAGATACTTTTGAATCTATAAATAAAATTATTGTATCAAAAAAATATAAGTAGGACTTTCATGCGTTTCAAATAAATAAGTAGTAGAAATGTTTTACATAAATTAATAGTCACCATATCTACATGAATTGTTATTAATTCTTCCTTATCTCCAATATTTACAAAAATGCTTTCATCGTTTATTCCATGTTCCACTCATGTAGAAAACGGTCGATATATAATCATAAAAATAAAGAAACGCTCGAAATGTTATCAGTATATATACAATACACACAGAGAACCTTTTTATATATCAAATAAATTTGCAATCGAATTTTCGGTAGCATTAGCTTTTAAGATAAAACCGTAATTTTCTCTTGTAAAAAGAAACTATTATACGTTAAAAACGCACTTAACTTAACGCGGTAAAGAAAGCTATCCTCAAGAAGTATTGCAAAACATTAAAGCTATTTTATCGAAAAGCGGCAGTGTTTTAAAAAGGTTATCTTTGACTGTTTCAAACCACCACCTTTATACCTGAGATACCTGAATATATTATAATATAGTATAAAAACATATACTCTGACTTTAACGAAATACTGTTTTATATTCACAAATAAATTATTAGTATATTTAAAAATACTTTTTCACCGGACCATAGATTCTAATAATTCAAATCTAAATGCACTTATCAGCAATGATTCAAGTAACTAGGTTTAAAATCCAATGATACTTAATATCCCTAGCTAGCACTTAGATAAAAAAAAAACATAAAGATAACAAAAGATAAAAAAATTTAAATCTAAATCTGTGGGTCTAAAACTTGAAACTAAATCTGTGGCTCTAAAACTTTCTGATGAAAAAATTATTATTTTTAAATGCAACATCAAAAAATAATATAGCTAAAAAAACAATACATAATATAAGCCAATCAATTAACTAGATATCATTCGATATTTTGTAACTCTTTCTTTGCCTATTTATTGAATATGTTCATATTTGTGTCGTATAATATGTCCATTTAACTAATTATGTTAAAAATAAAGTAGTGAACAATCGCTATCAATAAATAGTTTATCTCAATTTAGAACGGTTTTGCTTAACACCTATCGTAATTCTCTGATATTGTTATTTCAAATTATCGCCTCTTTTACTTTTAGACGATCTCCGTGGTTTAAGTAATATTAAAAATCAGTTTAATCCTTGACAGATATTTTACTTTTATATAAAAAATAAGAATGAGAATTAGTATTTAGATCAACATGTAAGTAAAACCTAAACACATCATAAAAGGCAAACCATCCGAGATATTTAATGATCTGCATCCAGGTAAGTGCTGCTGGCAGGAGAAATTGGACACACCAATTGTTCAGTTTCAAATCTGCGCAATAATCGCTTAACGTTAGTTTTGACACCATAAAATATGTAAACCACTCGAGGCAAGTAAAGAGTGATCCAAATTCAGTTTCCGAACTTTAAAAAAACACACACACAAATTTAAAGATACCTTTCGATTTTTTTATTAATCGAACATTTGATGTATTTCATTATTTAAGAAAAAATACATATATCATACATTTCGGCGGTATTTCGGCTGTAACTTGGCGAATGTTGGTTTTTATGTGCTCAACGTTTCGAGTTTGTCGGCGTAGACGCTACTCTCGGCGTAAACAAACGAAAAAATCCATCGTCGTGAAATCGTATGACCTTGTCGGCCAATTGACGTCACCACAACTTGAAATAATGCGATCTGGGAACTTTTCACGCAAAACATCCAATGTTGCACCCGATGTGTGGCAAATTGCGCCGTCTTGTTTGAACCACATATTTTGCACATCAATATCTTCGATTTCCTGCCAAATATCGGTTATCATGCGCCTAAAACGTTCCCCGTTGATTTTTACAATCCGACTTTCATCATTATTAAAAAAGTAATGGTCTCTCGTGAATCACATGAGGATTTCTTCACCTCATTTGCGTAATTTTGCTTATTAATATACCCAGAGCGGTGGAAATGTACCTCACAAGAGACGAGTTCCCACTGCGACGACGCCGACACGATTTTATTGCTTTTGACGTGGATTTTTAACTTCTGAGAAGGGATAATTGTTTTTTGCGCTCTCCTATTGGTCAAAATTTGGTTAGACATGCTTCATTCGATTCTCAATTATTGGAAGTGGTAATATTTATATTAAAAAGTCTTAATGTTAACGTTAGATTACTGAGCGTTTACACTGCGACGGCACGATTTTATTGCTTTTGACGTGGATTCTAAGCAGGGACCACCTTGAATTTGTCCAGACAGAAGAATGCATGTCATTTAATGAAATACTATGAATCTTAAGTCGAAATAATAAAAAAACGACCATCGACTGGCCAACTTTTGCCACTGAAATAACGTCATATATATCAACATATTTTTGTAAATAAATGTTATTTGCTAATTCCAGATTTTTTATATCGATAGCTCGTCCGAGATTTCTGTAAAAAAATATTTATATATATATATATATATATATATATATATATATATATATATATATATATATATATATATATATATATATATATATATATATATATATATAAAAATAGTAAAAAAATTACTACTATTTTTTTAATAAGTCATAAACAGTTAATTAAAATTTGTTTTAAATTATATATATATATATATATATATATATATATATATATATATATATATATATATATATATATATATATATATATATATAAATAGCAATATAATCTATGATATACATATATGTATATTATATGTTGAAGATTTTTTTTATACAAGTTTATAAAAAAAATTACTTTGTATTTTTATTTTGAAACCGTAAGTGAATCTAACAATATAATTAAAACCATTTTTTAATTTTAAAATAATATGATTACACTATATATAGTTATTATGATTATTTTTACGTATCGGTCATGGGCCTGTAAAGCGGCGTTAAGACCGCAACGCTAGTTTTGAAAGTCTAGCTGCGATGTCAAACGCTGAGCTCGTCTCGGTCGGGTGACGCCTCCATTTTTGCTCCGCTCGCTCCGAATCATGCGACAGTCGGCGAAGAGCGGCCATGCATCATAACGAACGCATAAACGACATAGACGACGAAAAAAATTACCACCGACGAACGCATCTAAGCAGGTGAGCTCACAACGATCTTGTACAACCAACTTACTCTAACTGTCACAAACTCAAACTTTCCAACAATCACATTCAAACCTAATTTAACTAATTTATGCATATGTGAAACATATGACACTACCTTTAGCCACTTGACCTTTCGCATTTAGGCAACAAAAATTTTTTTTTAATTATGACCTCAATTAGTCGCTGTTGAAATATTAGAATTAAATTGTTTTATATTATTTTAATTTGATTCGCATGCGTTAAATGGGAAACGTTATATTTGTATAAAAATATATTTTTCGATCATTTCCCGCCATTATGTATCAATACAATATACGTATTTCTATGTTTATTATTACTCTTTCTTATCATTTTAGCTACTATTGTGTATATAGTATTCGTGTAAAAAGTAACTGCAGATATACTATGTCAAAATCTGCAATAACTGAAACATAATAAAACTTTGTTGAACTTAGATTTGAAAGATACCTTTGAAACAAAAATTTAAAATTGATAATTCAATACATTCATTTTCAATAAGTTCTAGTTTTTTAAATACCTTCGAATTTTCTTCGATTGTATACATTTGACATTGTATTTATAATGATTTCATTTAAAACTGAGTAAAGGTAACAGTTTAAAAAATGTTCTTTAATTTTTTTTCTACTAAATAACTTCAAACTCGTAATTATCTACAGCCCAAAGTTCAGCTTACTGCCATAAAAATATTTTTAAATAATCATTAAAACTATGATAATAAATAGCACATAGAAATTCCAATATACCGGCATATAAAAATACTATTTTCACTTATATTTTTGAATTAATTTTCACATATAATGTTTCTATCGTTATATTTAAATAAATCTTTAACCCTTCGATCAGTGGTTAGTCTTTCACTGTTTTGAATTACCCCAGATATTTACATATATAACTGAAGAAATAAAAATATTAAATTTTAATTGTAATTGTAATTTGATTTAATACAAATGATTTCTATATAAAATAATGCCAATAAATTATGGAGTACGAAATAAATTAACATACAAAAAATATTTTATATTGATATTATAAAAGATATTGTTGGCCTCTGAATTAATATAAAAAAAATCCAAAAATGCTGAATAATGTGTAAAATTAATTAACGAAATTTCAATAATAGAAATGTGTTAAAATAAATTATTAAAATATACTAATACAAAAAAGTAGTAAAATGAATCAATATAATAAAACGTTGAGAATCGCTATTTTTCAAATAATTTACTATAATATAAAATAAAAATAAATAATTATGGAAAAATACGTAATATTAACTCACTACTCAAAAACAAAAATAAACACTCATTTTATATTTACAAACTGATAATCTCTGTTATGTATATAAAATATATACAACATAATTTTGTGAATTATAAATAATTAGCAACTTTTTCTGCGATTCCAAAAGTCACCCTTTAAATTTTTAATAGGTAGGCTAAATTTATATTTTTAAAGCATTACAAATAGGCTTCTCAATTGAATACATACTCGATTATTCAAATTATTCGCTCGATTTTCATAAAAATATTCAAATAATTGATTGAATATTCGTTTGTACTATCTTGAATGAAATTTGCAAAACTCTTACAATTAAACATTTTGTATATTTGAGCAACACAGGTAGTCGTTTTTTCTCTCAATATACCCGAGTGACTAGTACCGCTTTAAAATTCATACTCCTTTATTTTATTTCGAAATGCAAGACAATGAAATGCTTCCTTACAACAACAAAAATGCTTTTACGCCTTCATAAACATATGTAAATAAAAATGTTATCAGTGATATCTACTTTGACCGAAATTCGCAGAATTCGTTCATTGAATGAAACAAAATGTTGGAAAAGAAAACGCTTATCTCAAAACAGGTGTTCATTTAAATTTTTTGTAGAATTCGTGTTACGTTTTTTGTTTTTTGTTTCAATACGCAAAGATTTTATTTCAATCAGTTCAATAATTCGATCGCGATTAATTTATTTCTACTTATTTCATTTATATGCAAATCCGCACACAACAAACGCCGATAGGTATCCGATCTTTATGTATATTAAATTCGTTCCAAACATTATTAGTATATACAATAAATTCGATAAAATTGTGTATTTCAAATGTTCCATCAATAATTATTTTTTAATTAAATAATATTTTACACACAATAAATTAACTTTTGGCACTATTTGGTTATAATTTATTTAACCAAATATTGGTGAAAACGTAGAAAAAAATACGAATATATTCGAATAGTTGAAAACTACGAATAATTGAGAACCCTAATTATAAATATGATACATTTTGATAATTATTTAATATTTTTATAGATGTATGCTAGCTCATAAAATAATATTACGGCAATAAAAAAATAATAATTTTGTTGTAACCCAAAACTTTATTACAACTAATTAAATGGTCAGAATAAAAATAAAATCACGGTCAGAATTGTATTAACAGTCTAGTCATAATTATATTATTCATGGTCAGAATAATAATATAGGACGATTATGTGAATTTAAAAAAATAATATAACATTTATTTATAAATATAAATGGGTATTAAATTATTTATTTTAAAAATATCTTATAAAATATCTCGCTTGCACCTAATCTGTTGGACAACGTTGATCAGAACAGTGAACACCCCATGAATAACTCTCAACAAATCTATTTAATTATATGTAGGATGCGAAGGCATTCAGAGCGACGAACGAAACGGGAATAACGACTGAGTGGCGGCAGAGAACACGCTTGTATTGACATCCGACAATGTTGCGAATCCAAACAAACAAGTTGGCCCTAAAACTCTTTGATAATGCCCATGTATCAACATAAAACTGACCTTGAGGTTAAATACAGAGCAGATAATATAAATACTGGCTATTCTTTATAAATACTGACCAATGAGCTGTTATAAAAAATATTTTGAATATCTGTCAAAATAATTCTTACCATTTAATATATATTCTGACCAGTCAAATTTAAATTCTAACCGTCTAATAATACAAATTTAACTGTGTTAAAATTTTAATCCGAAATATACAACCAAATTTTATAATAATAAATAGAACATTTATTAAGAGGACAATTTAAATGAGCAATATATAAAATAATTCTTTCATAAAACGAATTGTTTATGCATTACTGTTGAACGGGCATTGGTCAGAACAGTGAACACCTGATGAATAACTCTCTGCAATGAATCCTTTTTCGAAGAAAAAATCCTAAGATTTACCTTACGTAAATGCACAAACAATTCGCTTTATGTAACAAAGTATTTATTTTAATGCACATATCTCTCAAAATAATTCCCTGTTAAATAGCACCCATATATTAACCCTAGTTCTAGGATTTTATTAGACAGTATTTTTATTTTTTTCAGCAATTTTTAAACATATACATTTTTTTTTACTAAAAAATAATAATTATAAAATCATAATTATCTAGAGTCTAAGACGAATAACGTAAAAAATATTATCTTTTTACAAAATGAACATTTTTGTTATGTAAATTGTATGTATATATATCATTAATTATAATTTCGTAATATAATTAATACTAAAAGAGTTCTTCTGTATTCATTTTTTATGCTAAAAAATCATTATAATGTAGAGTCAAAAAATCATCTTTAAACGAATTTAATATGTACAATAAATCATAAGAATAAATTAAGTATTTCGTCAAAGCAAATGTGTTAAAAAACGGCGGATTTTATAAAAAACAAAACTTATTATTTAATGAAAAAAAAAGTAATAAATCACTGTGTAATTCTACTTTTTATGGTAAAATTTTTGTAGTTGTGTTATTAATTTCTCTAAAATATGTACATATAAGTTTTAAAACATTTTATTCTCTTTACAGCAACATGGAGTCACCGAGTGTCGATACGCCATCGTTCAAGTCATTTTCGAATAAATTCCAAGCGAGAAACTTATCCAACGACAGCGGGTACACGACCTTCACGCAGAGTTCGGCCGAATCGTCCATCTTCAATGCAGAATCGTCGAACATATCCCTAAGCCAATCGTTTCCAAAAAACAGCACACCTCACAACAGTGCCACGTTTAAAAGAGAAGCCTATAAAAATACACAAGCCTTCAACTGTGATACTAATTTGAGCGAGGATATCGCTTCTATAAGACTAGATGAGGATCGATCAAAAATATTGCTGCTGCGAAATGACTTTTGCGAGAAAATGGAAACTGATAGCTTTAATCTAGTGACGCCGATAGCTCGATATGATTTTTTGCAGAGCTCGGACTACGACAAAAGCAATATATCCAGTATTTTACATAAGACTCCCAAAAAGTCGACCCGCAGAGACTTGAATAAGAAAAACAACATTCGATCTACAGACCGGAAGACTATCAAAAGGCACAGCTTTAAATCGTGCGACTATAGGCAGAAGATTGGCACGCCGGAAAAGAATCAGTTGCTGTATTCGAATATCAAACCGGTGACGCCTCCTAGAAAGTCTAAGACGCCGGAGCGGTGCATAATCAGTTGTAAGAAAGTGCTGTACTTCGGCGGAGTCGAGAAAGTAGACTTTTTAAAATGGTTCCAAGGCAAAGACGAAGTTATCGGAGTGCTGTTGAGCTTACTCGAGGAGCAGGATCTTGTGAACGTTTGCAAAGTCAGCGAAGTGTGGAAGAGCGTCTGCATGAGCAATCCTAAGGCGAACAGACGCAGACTTAAATATTTAGAGGATTTTCAAAGAAACAAAGAGAATCATCAGCCGATGGTGATTAAAGAGATAGGAGAAAAAAACAATAACAACAATAATAGAGTGAAGCACGTAGAGCTGATGGAAATACAGAACATTTGCAATTTGCTGCCAGAAAAAAAGAATATAATCCCACGAAGTCCACCAGTGAGCCCTAGTAAACGCAAGCACCATAAATTTGTTAAGGTAAATATATATTGATTATTATTTCAACAATGGTGTTGTTTTTTTTTTTATTAAGCAACACATTTCACCTTGATAATCCATCCTTTATAACACTTTAGTTTGTAGCAATGCTAACTCAGGTATGATAGTAGCCATCCAGCTTCTTAATACGCTGGTACAGTGTTTTTTTTTAAAGATATTGCCTTATTATTATGATTCTTATAATAATAAATTTTTAAACAGCCCTAGTAAGTCTTATCGTATATAAAATCTATTAATGATTTTTAACAAATTTGCGCTCTTTACATTGTAACCGTTATTCATAACTCGTTAATATAATAACAATTCAGATAACTTACACAAACTTAATTTCATGATAGTAAAAGTTCAGCGAGGGTTCATTCATTATCTCCACGTGTTTCGTTATCTCAAAAAACGGCTATTTAAATAATTATGAATGAAATTTTAACTTGGTGTAATTGTTATTTTTCAGGCTGCCTCGCAAGGCTGTGAGATACGAAGATGCATCAAATGCGACAATCCCGCTATCGTTAAAGACCACTGGGCCATTTGCCAGAGTCCAGTTTGCACAATGGTCTTCTGCAATCGCTGTCACTTTGACAAGGAGAACTGCGACAAACTAGGCTGCAAACTGCTGACGTCCGCGACGAGTCCTTACAAAGAAAAACCGAGGGCCAAATCGCTCAAGACCAACCGTAAAAATTTGAAGCGTCTGCTGTTCTAACTGAATCCGAGTCCAAACGTACTTAAATATTTGACAGATTACGATAGAAATAGTTCCTCTGAGACGTTCACTATTTTTGGAATACAATTTTGTGAAACTGTGATTAAAATTTAGATAGAGAAGAATGTACGTTTAAAACTGCATTTTGAGACCAGTGCTTTTTTTATTCTATGACTACCTCCCCTTGTACATACATTATTACCTATTAATTTTATTTATTTTGTGATTTTCTTCCGTGTTTTTTTTAATCTGCTTGTTTGTGTCGTATTTTATCAACGTAATTATAATGACGGAATTTTGTGTTATTTTATCGCTGAGCAATTGAATGACAGATGTGTACGTAAATAGTATTATTTGATAATTTTTAATGAATTATTTAATTTAGGAAATTGTCTGTTTGATTTTAAACTACGATTTATTGCTCTCTCGCTGCAGGATATGACAGGAAAGACTGAAGTGTGTAAAGTATTATACATATATGTAACTGCTGGAATTATAAACATTTATTTTAGACTTATCAGTTGAAGATAGTAAATAAATTTATCCCACGACTGGTTGTAATAAATATTTCAGTCTTTCTTACCATAACCTGTATTTTATGATTATTGTGAACAATTCATTTAGTATTTTTTATTCAGTATTCAATGAGTTAAATACAATCGTGAATCAACTCCAGCGTTTCCATGATACTGTTTTAATAGTTTTTATCGTGTTTAGTTTAATTGTATTATATGTGTAAGTCGCTGTTAAACAGTAAAAATTTTAATAAGTAAAATGTTCCCATTATTCCAATGATTTTCCATTCCATATTCGATTTACTATGTATTCGATTATACTATCAACTGTGCATTTATTTTGTATATAAAGAATCTCTTTAATTTAATTTTTATTTGCATTCGGATGTATGTGTTGGTTTAAGTTTTACAATGTATTTTTTTACATCAATCGCGTACATTCCGAGGTTTATGTAATGTAAAAAATGCTCAATAAACGCATTTATTTTAGTAATTAATTTAATTTTTAATTATTTGTCGAAACAGGTTTTGACAAATTTTAAACAATGATCTTGTAAATAAATTTTACTGAATAATATATTTGCAATTTTGTAATAATGCTTATTTTTTTAAAAGTCAATCTTCTGAAATTATCCCGTAGATTGAAAATGTTTTCGAAGATGGCTAAATTACGTATCTCGTGAACGGAATTATCGGTCGAGTATCTTTTACGATCTGCAATTCAAACGAGGCGCTAAAAGTATAGTAAATTTAAAAACAACGTCTTACGTCTTTCTCCATGAATCCAATGAAAACTCTATTTTTTTCATTTAAAAATTATTTGAATACACATAATTCAAAAAATCTAAGGACATAAAGCTTATTTACTTTCCATTTGACGCCCTCACTGATCGGTGGTACGCGTAACGGGAGTATCGACGAGTGTACACATTATACTAAGTGTATTTTTCATGTTTCGTTTTGATTTCCAATGTTTCTATATGAGTGAAACTTTTTGAAAATCTTTGTTTTTCAAGCGAAATAAGTAATTTACTTTTTTTTTACGCTCTTAACTGATCGGTAAACCGTACAACAGGAGTAGCGACAAGTGCACATATATTGTTAACCCAAAGTGATATTTTTAGGACAATTTAAATGAGCAATATATAAAATAATTGTCCCATAAAACGAATTTTTGTTTTATGGGACAGATTATTGCACAGATTAAGTGTGAACGAGCGAACTTTTGTCAGAACAGTGAACACCTTATGAATAACTGTCTGCAACGAAGATTTACCTTACATAAATGCACAAAAAATGTATTTATTTTGATGCACATATCTCTAAATAATTCACATTTTTTTGTTTCTATAAAAGCTAAGTTTTCAGTGAATTATTCTATGAAATTAATTTTTTTTTAGTTGAATAATTAATTTATATACTTTTCTTTTTTTGAAGAGCAAATGGTATTGAGAAAACCCAGCAATACTTCAAATAAAAGAATTTCAAAAAGTTACAAAATTTGCTAGCAAGTACTTCAATTATCACACATGATACAAACACTTCACCAATTGAGGCTCGAGAAAACAGAATTTGAAGAAACAACTCCCATTGTAGATTGAACTGGTTATCTATTAATTTCAATGATCCTCCTCCCTCGCCGATCACCTCGCAAGGAGAAGACGTAGATTTCAAGAAATTTGCATCAGAGGATGGAAGAAATTGTTTTCGAAAAAATGTTCAAACGGAGAACGAATTCACCATAATTGACTGATTTTTTCAAAAAATCTATACCGTTATTCTGTTTTCCGTGCATTACCAGCAAAATCAGATTCTACTGGTTTAACACTAGATTTATGAAACCCGTCAAATTGACGGGCTTCTGATTTATTTGTATCAGACAGCATTTTTTTTTGTTTTTTCACGACTTTCTATTTTTGAAAATCTTGTCACTATACAGTAGCACAGTAAATTGGGGACATGCTATTTGGGTGCGTGTAGTTAGGGACTAGAAAATATAATTTTTTGCAATACATACTTATGAATCAGGCGCATATGGTGAGATATCCTCTCTTTGGCTCGCTCACACATAAACTAACGGGCACCCAAATAGCACGTCTCCAATTTACCGTGTTATTGGGAGGTCTACTGTATACGTATTTTTAATGACACCTGTCAAATTGCCGAGCTTATACCCGTAAATCTAGTGTTAAAGATTGGAAGAACTTAAACAAAATTTCTGATTATGAGAATTCTGCATCTCATTGTGACGCATATCTTCAATGGAAATGTTTTGAAAAGAAGCTGAAAACCAGTGGTTTTATAGACAATTCGTTGCAAATAGCAATACAGATGGAAAAATAAAATTTGCGAATTATTTTACGTGTTGTGTTAGATGTGATTTTAATTTGTACGAAAAATAATTTACTTCTCAGAGGTACGCAAAAAACTATTGAATAAGCCGATACAATACGACGATTATGGAACACATTACTAATCGTTTCTTATTTTTCTAAAAAAATTAAAGACGAATTTCTCTCAATCTTACTTAGTTCATCATTCACACTACGACGGCGACAATAGCATATTATTATTTTTAAGAAGTAGTACATCAAAACCAAATATTGGTCAATAGAAGAGCACAAAAATCACTTCTCAGAAGTCAAAAATCCACATCAAAAGCAATAAAATCGTGTTGGCGCCGACACGATTTTATTGCTTTTAACGTGAATTTTTGATCGAATCATATTTTAAAAACAAAATAATATCGAAGTCTGTCTATACTGTTTTGGACTTGATCTAATGATAGTTCTCAAACTATTATTAGTTTAAGAACTTTTATAAAGTCATGTTGGGTCTAGTTAATTCGTGTAGGTTATGTTTGGGTTTGAACAGCAAATTTACGTTTCGCAACTGTCAAATTGAATTTCATAGACATTTTAGAGCAAAATATATATTTTTTTAGAGCCTACCAGTTGAATTATATTTTCGCTAGTAGAAATATATATCTACTGGTTAAAATGTATTTGGACTTTACTAGTGAAAATATAACATCACTAAAAATACACATCGCTTGTAATTAAATAATGATAAGAATGTAAATTTATATATTACTACGTATGGAAAAGTTTAAATCATTTAATTTTTATAGCACCTGCTCGATAAATTATATTTTCACTGGTAAAAAATGGTTCAGTGATTTTTCCAGACTAAAATATATAGATTCATTAGATTTAATTCCAGTTGATTGCTACATTGAACTCCGTAGTTATCTACTGGTGAAAATGTATTTCCATTCTTTATGTGCGCTCGTAGTGTGTGCTTGTGTCTGTCGTGTAATTAGCTAAGATTGTGGTAACCAACCCCTTTGGAGGTGAAAACCGGCAGATGTAAGTACATTTATGCTAGCGTAAATAATATATATAAATAATTATAATATAATAGAATGTAAAGATAGATTAGTATTGTCACAATAAAAATGCCCGACAGCGGTGTGATAGTAGTGTGCTTAATTACGCTCGAATTTAGAATAAAATAAGCTGAGGAATTGAAAATAAAAGTCAATTATATGATATCTAGTAGAAATGTTTTATCAAAAAAAAAATAGTAGAAATAAAGCATTTGATACAATGTAATCATACATCAGAAATTTTAAAAACCAGCCATTATGAAGACAGGAATAAAATTGAATATGATTGTTCAATAATTGAGATGTTAAATGACAATTTAAATTTAAACAACAACAATATACAAAAAATCGACAAGAGAAATATTTTTCTGATGTGGTTAAAAGAGGCAAAGATATATCTATTATTTTACCAAAAAATACAGAGCAAACTAAAATTGATTATAAAAGTTTAATAATACCAACAGAATTGGAAGATAGCGTTCAAAACATAAGACCCATAAATAAAGGTGGTTTAATTATAACCTGCTAGTATAATAATATAAGACTTTTATATTATTATACTAACAGGTTATAATTAAACCACCTTTATTTATCTCTACAATACTTTTATAATAAAAGTATTGTAGAGATAAACATTACAACGTTTAAAAACAATAATGGATGTAATAAAATTAAATATCGAATGGGATAGGTGCAAAGGTGCATAGTATATAAAGATATATTTATACACTGTTGTAATTGCTATAGATATAATCTTTAAGCTAGTGAATGTAAAAGCAAAAAATGTATAAAATGTGAATCAAAGAGCGCTTAGTATTATTATGTTATATTATTTAGTATATAAGACACTCTCCGAAAGAGAATTACCAGATAATTTGAATATTGCTATCATTATACCTAAAATAAAAAAATAGTCAAAAGTTTGAGGAAATGAGACCAATTAACATGTTGCCTTTTATAGAAAAGGTTATGGAAGTAGTTGTAATAAAACAATTAAAGGATTTCATTAAAAACAACTCAAAACATTCAACGTGAACATCAATTAGGATTCAGAGAAAAACATTCCACTGGGATTGCATTACAAGTAGTTATAAATGAATTTCTGTAACGCCCCCCCCCCCGGTGTGTGTCAAATGCGCAAACAACCACCACATAAGGGACTGCAAGAAGCTTTCTGAGCAACCACCAAAATGCGCAAACTGCGGCGGCCAGCACCCGGCGAACTTCCGCCTCTGCGCAAAATCGCCTAACGCCACCTCCTACGCCAGGGTCGCATCAGCATCAGCTGAGAACAAACCTGCCTCGGTCCCACAGCAAAAGAGGTCTCCCACCTTCCCTCCTTCCCCAAACCCCACTAATCTTTCTCTTGCAGATACAACTAAGAAAGAAACAGAGAAGCAGTCGGCCTTCCCAACAATATAGGTGAATCGGCTCGCACCGACCCTCGAGAGTGCTATCCCGATGCTTGCCCAGGTCTTACCCGTCCTGGCCCAACTGATGGCTATATTCGGAAAGACTAAATGTCTTCCTCCGCAGTCGCTTCCATAAGACACTACCCTCCGTACCGAACGAGACCATACAGAAGTTGAGCATAACCGACGACCCATACGGAAATCCACACCCGTGGGACATCCTGAAGTTCGAACCGCCGCATACCAGCTAAGTAACGATTCAAACATGACAAAACAAACACATACCTCAAACAATTTTATTTATTTTTTCATTTCAGGTAACACAGCTGATGACCATCAGCTGACACTCATCGACTGACTAACACCGACTGAGAGCAGAGCGCACTGCGCAGCCTTTTGCAGCAGTTTTGGAATCACTCTCCAGGTTAAATAACTGTTGAATATAATATTTTTAAAAATACCAATAGAATATTACAGGAATTGTTTTATTGATTACAAAATACCACAACATGACAATAATTTATAATAAAAATATAACACATTATAATTTTTAATTTAATTTCCAACGTATGGTCTCCCTACCCTTAAAACAGCTCTGATTTAGCATTGGCAACGTTCTCCTATCGGTGTAAACAAATTCGCGGGAAAACTGCATGCATGCGTACACGCACCCTTATTTCCAACACAACGATGATGAACGTTGACATCTTGGATGAACTATATGTCATTTTTTCGCTGTCAACAGTATTCAAGTTCAATGGTCGTGCGAATATCGACCGTCAAGTGTTTAGAATAAAGAAATTATTTCTACAATACAGTTTGATATTTATTGTTTTATAAATAGTATTTCATCATCTGTATCGACTTTCTTTCAAAATATTAATTTATTTTATCGGTAATAGTTTGGCGTTTGCAAATTGTAAATAATTAATACAAAAATTAATATTAAATTTGACATTATCCAATTAAAAAATCAAGTTTAGGTTCTACTATTCGCAAATAAGCCCCGCTCGCATTTTTAGAAATAATGCCCTGTATGAAAGAATGCACACATCTCCATTTCACCGACAAGCAAGCCAGTCTAAAAATTATTTTTATCGTTGACATTAATTCACTTAACATTTACGCTCTTGTTTGAGAAAATACTGCTCCGCGTCAAGGTTAGCCTTTAATTTATAAAATAATGCAATGAGATATAATTCATAGACCAGTTGAACAAATTGGTGGCCCTTAAAAGGACCGTTTTGTCGAATAGGCGGCAGGCAATTTACTTGGAGCTGGTGTATTTAGTGACGGCTTTGGTGCCTTCGCTGACTGCGTGTTTGGCCAATTCACCGGGCAGCAAAAGCCTGACGGCAGTCTGGATCTCCCTGCTGGTGGTGGTGGAACGCTTGATGTAATGAGACAGGCGAGAGGATTCGACCGCAATGCGTTCGAACAGATCGTTGACGAAGCTGTTCATTATGCTCATCGCTTTCGAGGAAATGCCGGTGTCGGGGTGGACTTGTTTCAACACTTTGTAGATGTAGATGGCATAACTTTCCTTCCTCTTCTTCCTCTTATTCTTCTTGTCGGTCTTGGTGATGTTTTTCCGAGCCTTGCCGGACTTCTTCGCTGCCTTCCCGCTGGTTTTCGGTGCCATGATCGGACTCTGCTGCAAAACTCAGTCGGAACAGGTGGGTGAAAATTTGAAAAGACTGGTAGAACTTACTATCGGGTGGGGGAAAGCGGCGCGTAGTGATCTGTGCGTGGCACGTCGTTCACAATCGATGATGTGTGTCTGAAATGAAAAAAGTAAAATTAATCCGGCCTTTCAGCCATCATGTCAATTTACTTAACCACTTAATATGTGGGTGTTTTCTTGCAGTATTTAAAAAAAATCATATTTTTTTATTGGAAATTATAATAGTAAATAATTATATATAAATGGGAAAAATAAAAAAAATTCAAAAATTTATATTTTTTACCAAATTTATTTTCTATAAATTTTAAAACACATTCCATACAAAAACATATTGCGTTATATAAATTCTAAGAAATATGGGGCAATATAGTAATACGAGTATGTAAAATTATTGGAAAGATAAAGCAACCCCAATTAGTCAAGGATGCTTACTTGAATATGTTTAGCGGCTTCACTACCTACCTATTCATTCAGATTCTTTTATTGTCTCCATCCCATCTAATGCAATTGAGAAATATTTCAAGGGGCAAAAATGTAAGTAACACACCGCCTTGTATTTTTCTAATTTATGATTTTCACAGCTAATAAAAAATATGACCTTTTTTTTACTTGAAACGAAATGCGGAATATCAACATTCCTAACGAACCACGGAGCGTCTGTGGCCTCCCGCAGCATCCTGTTCTGGACAACTTGAAGCCTGTCGATCAACTTATCATGTGCATAGCACCAAACAGGCGCCGCGTATGTCATGAACGCTTTTATCATCATCTTGTAAAGGAGGACTTTGTTTTTGGCGTTGAGCTTACTGTGTCTGCCTGCAATCCGCCTTTGTTCTGACGTGCTCAACATGAGGTTTCCATGTCAGTCTATTGTCTAGGTAGCGAGTCACGCTGACCCACAGGAAGAAAGAGGGTCGTGGAGAAGATCAAGACAGAGGGGTTGTGGTCAGACGAAAGCTCCTACAGGCTGGTCAAAGAATACCTTCCGAGATAGTTCTGAAACATGGCTACGTCCAAAACGTCGGCGTTGCCTGGAACGATGTGACTGTAGAACGTGGGCGTGTCCGGCGCGTCGACGGTGATCATATACGGCTTGAGTTGAATGAAGTCGTGCAGAACGAGTCCGTTGCGGTTCATTCTGAATGAGTTCCACTGGGTGTGCTTAGAGTTGAAGTCTCCGGCTGTGATGGTCGGAATCAGCGAGTCTGAAAGAAGGAGAAGGTCGTTGGTGAGTAGTCGAGTCTGTTCGGCGGGTTGTATAAGGATACCAACTGTAATTTTTCGCCTCGCGCCATTTCCAGGATCACTATTGTGGCTTCTGCGTGTTGCAGTTCTGGAGTCGGCGATTTGTGGTGTTTGATGCGGCGGTGAAATTCCGCCTTTTCTATCGGATCGGTCGTCTCTGTGAAGGTGGGTCTCGTTTACCAATATCGCATTCAGTTTGTGGTGCTTCGTGAAAAGCTCCCGGTTGTGGCGCTTGTTAAGGAGCCCGTTTGCGTTCCAAAAAACGAGGGCTTTCGAGCACACCCTGTAGTTTGCCGGATGGTCTCCTCCACAGTTAACGCACTTTGGGGTCTGCTCGGTCGTTTTCTTGCAGTCTCTCGTGAGGTGAGGGCCTGCGCATTTGACGCAAGTTGGGGCCACGTTGCAGAAACTATCCCTGTGACCGAATTTCTGGCACCGGTGACACTGTCCAATGTGCCCTAGTCTTCTTTTAACCATTTTACACGCGGTCCTGCACAATGTGTGAATTTAGAAATGTCGAGCCTGTGTGGGAATATGAAAATCGAATTTAAATGTGGTCCCACAAATAAACGTGATTATATTTGTCATTATACTCGGCTTCTTTGGAGCACATGTGGGGACTTGTTGGGCATTTCATTTCAAGTAAAAAAAAAGGTCACTTTTTTATTAGTTGTGGAAGTCACAAATTAGAAAAATACAAGGCCGTGTTACTAACATTTTTGCCCCTTGAAGTGTTTCTCAATTGCATTAGATGGAATGAGACAATAAAAGAAACTGAATGAATAGGTAGGTAGTAAAGCCTCAAAACATATTCAAGTAAGCATCCTTGACTAATTGGGGTTGCTTTATCTTTCCATTAATTTGACACACTTTTATTACTATATTGCCCCATATTTCTTAGAATTTATAAAACGCAATACATATGTTTTTGTATGGAATGTGTTTTAAAAATAAAGATCTTTATTTCCTTACGTCCATTGTTTATTTATTATTTATTATTGGGTTTATTCCATTATTTTATTTTTGTTTGCGATTTTTAAAAAATGGTAAAGATAATATACACTGCAAAAAATACCCATATATGTAATTTTAAAATATAAATTTTGCAAGAAATATACCTATTATAATATAACCCCGATGCTGAGGCTGAGAAGGTGAGTAATATTGAATAAGGACTTACCTGCTGCAATCCTCTCCGCTTGTACGAGGATCATCTTCATCCGGTGAACTGACTTCACCGGGTATGCGATCTTGAGTGCTTCGAGAAGATCAACCGTCTGTATGCCGGTCGGGACGCCTCGTAGCACTACTTTCAGCAGCTTATCCTCTTGCAGCTGGTACGTATGGAACTCAGTTGGATCTTAATCCCGTCTCTAATCTGCTTGGCAGACGAGACGGAGGTCAGCCTCGAGCCGCACGTAGCTGGTGCCGCTCTTGATAAAAATTGGCGGTACCTTTTCGGTTTTTATTATTTCCGGTATGGTCTGCGCTTCCGCTTGGTCGTGGTCATCCTGAATCCGTCCGTCTCCATCTCCTCGGTCGAGGAGAGAGCGGACGGTTCCTGGGGCGGCGTCGGAGTGGGCTGCGGTGGTCAGCGTCGTCTTCTTGAACTAGCCACTCCTTCTAAGCCTCTCAGAAACTCGTTCTGCGTGCCCAGAGTTCTGACAGTTGCTGTCAACACGTCTATTTTTTGAAGTCTAAGTATTTGTGTTGTGAGAAGTTCAGTTCGTTCTCAGTCTGGATGTGGTTGTTGGGTTTTTTGTCGATTGAAGTCGTCTATCTCTTTCAACAGCAGGTCGACGTCAATCTCCGTGTCGCGCATGCGCGAACGGTGCGGAGCTCGTCGATCTCCGCCGGTCTCGCACGCGGGAGCGGGATCGGACCCGCGAGTGAGCAGCGCCATCCGGAGCGGTGGCGGGAATCGTTTCTAGCCGCGGAGTATATCTTTTCGCGGCACGGGCGGGGGGAACACTCGGGTCGGCCATTTCGGCCATTTCGGCCATTTCGGCCGAGCCCTGCACTTTCACTGGGGACTGTGCGCGGGTTTCGAGCGGCGTGGTCGAACTCTCTGGCCGGTTTCACACGTGCCGGGTGGATTTCACCGGCGCAGTGTAGTGGGGATGGTGTTGTATGGGCTAGTACTATCATTTCAGGCGTGCCGGACAAATCTACCCGGCGCTCACTAAACTGTCCGGCGCCGGGTACCGAATTGAGTGTGGTGGGGGTAAAACTCAAACATGAACCGGGCCGTTGACAGTGATTGTGCTATCTTGTAATAAAATTATTAAATATATTCCTCGTGTTTAGGCAATAGCGGAAGAAATAGACCTCGAAATTTTAATTATATTAATGTAATCTCTTTTAATTATCTTAGTAGAATACATACAAAAATAAAAAAATAACGCGAAATGTGTGGAAGGACTTATGTGAAGCCGTTAATCCTAAATTACTGGCACCAGTTGACGGGGTATAGGTCGGGTTGGGAAGAAACCGGCCAGAAACCGACCAGAGACCGGCCACGTGTGAAAGCTTTGTAAACGGCGCCGGCCCGGTGCCGGGTGAATCCATCCGGCACGTGTGAAACCGGCCTAAGTCTGAGCGAATCTCTGCCAATGATTTCCAACGTATGGTCACCTTACCCTTAAAACAGCCCTGATTAGTACTGGTAACGTTCTCCTATCTGTGTAAAAAAAAAATCGCGGAAAACTGTATATGTATGCATGCATGCGTACACGCACCCTTGTTTCCAATACAACGATGATGAACATCTTGGACGGACTATACGCACCTATATCTTTTCTCCCTCTAATATACCTGAATACAATACATTCGCAAAACGGAATCCTTATCCCGAGCGTCCTCAAGAAAGAGCAAAAAACAAAATAAAAGTGCTGATATATATTCTTTAAATAAACTATCTTGCTTAATAAATAATACATCAAATTACTTTTAATTAATTAAAAACTCTACTTTTATTACTAATTTCCGAGGATTTCCTAAGTAATCACCAATAACATCACATGGAATGATTTTAATAATTTAAATATTTATTTTTTGCAAAAAAAAACATTTTTTTAGCATATACATTTTATTTCTTTATTTATAATTTAAAAATAAAAAATAAAGCCATTCATAATAAGAAATTCAACTCGCTGAATCGAATTACATTTTATTTAAATATTTTTAAAAAAATCTTAAAAAAAAATTGTAATACACAAAGAAAAAATATTAATTATAAATTACGATACGTAATTGTGTTTTGTATTTTTATTGAATTAATACCTATTAATAAATATGTTTCTATATTATTAACTGTAGCTATATAAATTCCTTCATACTGTGTCATTTAAAACAAGTAATGATAATAAAATCGCTAAAATTAAAGAGTACTTATTTTATACGGTAATCCAAAATCAGTTGGTATTAGAGTACGCTCGGGATAAGGATTCCGGTTTGTTATTGTAGCGTGTACATGTATATAAGAGGGAGAAGCGATGTAGCGTGTACTTCGTTGTCTCGCTTTCTCTTTTAAGGACAGTCGCTGATTCGTCAACGCTGGTATTCGTCATTAAAGTGCAGTGTGGCACAAAAGCTCGATATTCTCTAGTGATTTATTTTAAATAATTTTGTGTTGATATTGATAAGGACTTAATAGATAAGGTATATGTTGAAATAAGTGATAAGGACTCTGAATAATATTAATTTTGACCTAATTTTAATTTAAATTGTTTTTTTAGTATGTACATATTAAATAAACATATTTTGAATAATAATTATTTTCTGGATAATTTAGACTTAATTTTAATTTAAATTGTTTTTTTAATATGTACATATGTATGTTAAATAAACATATTTTGAATAATAATAATTTTCTTGTTAATCTAGACCTTATTTTAACTTACATTGTTTTATTAATATGTATGTATTATATGTTAAATAAACATATTTTCTTTTAAAATAAAAAAATTAAATATTCTGAGCGAAATTGTTTTGAGCCACACAGTTCACGCACACAATAACAAACCGGAATCCTTATCCCGAGCGTACTCTACGCAAAGACAAGAAAATAATTTTAAGTCTTGAGCCTAAACTTATTCGAAAAAATACACATTTTAAATATTTAAAGATGTAATTATAAAAATATAGATTTGATTGTATCTTATCTATAGCAATAAAAGATTATTGCTTAGATTCTTTTTTTATTATTTATTATTATATTATAACGAAAATTATTTCTATACACATATATACCAGATTAATTCTAATAAAATTCGGGAAGCTTAGGAATTTAGATACCGTTTTCCTGTCAGTAGTATATTATTAAGTCACATTCCAATAAAGTATTAGTGTTTCTAGACTCCTAAAATTCTAGAGAAACTCCATTACAAAAATAAATTTTCTAGTTTAAAAAATGTTATTTTTTTATATTTTTGATATATTGAACTTAAAATTATAGTTAATTTAATGAATTTTAAAATATTTATTTGATTATTTATAACAATATATAAAAAATGTGTAATTGTAATTTTATATTTATTATATGCACAGACAATTAGGAATAATATTTGTTAATTACATCTTTGACAAGATAATATAGGAACTCTAAAGAAAAAAGTGTATATGTAACAAGTTCCCAAGTACTCGTTAAAAAACTTTCCATGGAAGATTTAAATAATTCCCATTTTATTTCAATTATTTTAAAGAACAAAGAACAAATTTTTAATTTTACACCAATAGGTATTCATTTAGAAAGAATAAGAAAAAACGCAATCCTTAATAATTACTCATTCAAATTGTCTATAATAAGTTCATTACTTCTTCATACTTTATTCATTTATTTCTTTGATTAAGATATTATTAAGGTAAAATATTAAAATATAAGAAAAAGAGAAATTGTTAAGTATATGAGGAAAATTTTAAATTTTAATAACGTTTCTGTGTATTCTTTTTTTTACATACAATGTAAATACCAATTGGAGCTATATAAATTTATTAAAATTAAATCATTTAAACAGCCACCAAGTTTACAATGTTAATTTTATTATTATAATTATATTACAATATAGCATTATTTTTAATTTTCATTGCATTATAATAGATTATTAGTTATAGCAAGGAATATGTAAAATGTAATGCGCGTAAGGTATTCGTTGTTTTATCACAGTTGGGTTTAAATATTTTTCAACGCTAAACGGTTCGATTAATATTATATCTTATTATTTTAAATTTAAAAGAACATTAATAGGAATGAATATGATTTATAAAATATCCACGGAATTATCCAGATTATTATAAAAACGTTTTTGAAACTAGTATTACGTAAAGGAGTAGAAGTACTCTGATATGAAATAGCAGTTTGATGGTAAACTACAATTTTATTGTATGCATTTTAAATTTAAAATGTAAGATTAGTGTCTCTTAAATGTATTTAGCTCGAAAGCAGCTACTTTATTTGGTCAATTACGGTAAAATAGCAAAGAAAGAGTTGATATTGAAGCAGAAAAGCGAACGGAATGATGCCAAAATTTGCAGGCGCTATAATGATTTCGGTGCGCTACGTTCGAATTCATATACCGAGTGTCGAACTTAGGTAATGTTTAACCGTTCGATTCACTGCAACTACACGATGGCAGAAACCGCAGTAGACACACCAGCTCCGGCGACTCCCGCCAAGAAGACCAAGGCTGCAGCAGGAGCCAAGAAAGCCGTTAAGAAACCGACGCACCCTCCTACTTCGGAGATGGTCAACAAGGCCATCGCTGACTTGAAGGAGAAAAAGGGCTCATCGTTGCAAGCCATCAAGAAGTACATCGCCGCCAACTACAAGGTTGATTCTGATCGAGTAGCTATATTCGTCAGGAAGTACCTGAAGACAGCCGTCGAAAATGGATCTTTGGTCCGCACGAAAGGCTCTTTCAAGCTAGAGGCCAAGAACAAGCCTGTCGCTGCCAAGAAGGAAAAGGCATCGAAAGCTAAAAAGACGGGCGTTAAAGCCGGACGCGTCGAAAAGAAGCCGGCAGCCAAGAAAGCCGCGGCTCCTAAAAAGGCTGCCGCCAAGAAACCAAAAGCAGCAGCTACCCCGAAGAAAGTTGTCGCCGCTAAGCCTAAAAAGACTCCTATTACCAAGGCAAAGAAGACTACCAAGCCGCCCACTAAAAAGCCGAAAACGCCCAAACCCAAGAAGGCCTCCACTGGCGCGCCCAGAGGCAGACCTGCAGGCAAAAAAGCCGCTGCTAAGAAATAAATATCGTAATATGTCCGGACTTCGTCAAAGGCCCTTTTCAGGGCCACTAATTTTTATATCGGTTATTTTATATTTTATGCTTGTTTTGATATATTACTCGAAGCTGAATCTACTTCACTTTATTTCTTCAAAAAGAATAGCTCTCGAAAATCATGAATAGGAAATATGGTAGCCAAATTTTCATTTTTTTGCACAGTAGTTAAAATAAGGAATGCTGTCAAAAGTATAGCCCTTTTCCTGATTAAGTATTATTTAGGAAATGGATTACATTTTTGCTACTTATAGTATTATATATGTATGTAGGTTTTTATAGACACGATACTGCCGTAGTTACGACATGAAACCTACTCTAAAAGAATAGATATCTCGGATGAGTTTGCTATTCAGCCTGATCCACATCCTCGTTTCAAAATGGCGGCTATTTAAAACATTAAAAATTCAAAACTTAAATTTAAACCACCGTGAAGAAGTTGAGGAAACCAGCCATTAGCTTACTGACTGAACTTTTTTCTTATTGAATCCACTGCGGTCAAAGGTTAGAACAAATATTAGATGGTCAGCGTATAAATTAAATGTTTAGAATTTAAATAGGATTGTTATTGGGATAATAATATATTTATTTGCGAAAACTCACTTGAAAAAATGGGAATAGAATTCAGAGCATATATCAAACACAATATTTTTCACGATGTCTTTTTGAGAATGTATTTGCGAAATCCACGAATTATTTCTTTCGTTTATCCTTTTGAGGAGTATCGCGGTCGATCTTATCCCTGTTTTGAGGTACCCCAGATAGTTATATAACTGAAGAAATAATTAATAAATAACATTAACAGCTTAACGAACGGTGTTTATTTGCTGAACTTTGCTTGATGGCCGGGCGATTTCACAGAAAAATGGCCAACAATTACATTTTTCACTAAATTTCCTATCACTTGTAAACCAATTAAGATATTGAATTCAAATTTAATATGTAGCTTCCTTATGATTTTTCGCATAAATATCTGTCAAGTACGTCATTTAACTAGTGTTTCTAAACCTGTGGGTCCAATTTGTTCGAAATAATAGTTTCGAAAACAAATTTATATCATTGGCAAACACTTGCGATAGATAGATTGGCTCTAATCTTAGGAAAGATATTTTCTACTTAATTTTGTATTGGTTATTTACATGAAACACAAGTTAGATCAGCCCACAATATTCGCATACACTACACGATGTTTAGCAATTCACAAAATATTATAGTAATATTTTATTTAAGAAATTATTATAAAAAAAATAGTTTACGATTTTATTTAATGTTATTGTTAATTTATTATTCTTAATCTAAGCACTATTTTTTTTATCAGCTTAACGCCCGGTGTTTTTTTGGCGAACTTTCCTGGGTGGCCGGGAGATTTCGCGGAATAATGGCAAAGAATTATCTTTTTTAGTAAAATCCTTATAACTTGTAAACCAATTAATATATTTTATCGAAATTTATTTGTAGCTTCCTTAAGATTTTTAGCATAAATATATTGTAATTACGTCATTTAACCTGTGTTTCTAAATCTGTGGGTCGCATAATAAGGTGATTTTTTAATTTTACAAATATAATATTAAATATTTACTATAAATTACAATCAATATTATTCTAAAAGCGTAAATCGCCACTACCTGTCCCGTCTTATCAGCTTATCTTATGCATACCTTTTAAGAATTCATCTATTAGGGTACATGACACTTTTTTTATCTGTGTGAATTCCCGAATTCGGAAATTCCACACAGATAAAAAAATGCATTTCATAATCGAAGTAATGCAGTAATATTTAGTCTATTCTGAACTATCGGTCGAAACGTATCGCGAAAATTGCTCCTCTCTCTGTAATCTTTTTTGATTGTGATTTTGGTTTAAAATTTTTATTTTCAATCACCGCAAAGTGATTCTAATTTAAATGTACGTGAACATAGACCGCGTGTGACGAATTTACATTCATCCAGTTCCTCCTTTTCATAATGACAAATGTTTTTGTACGTATCACTCAAAAATATTGAAATATATAAAAAAGTGTAAATAATAAAATTAAACATGAATAAGTATATAGTGTAGTTCATAAGTGTAATTATGAAAATAAGTGTGTTCGTGACAGTTGTACGCAGAAAATTGACCCCGAAAAATTTAGTGAGTGCAAATTATATTATATTATAAATGAATATTTTTTTATAAATCGTTTATACAAAAAGTTACAATTACTCTCGGTAAATAAAATTGATGATTGCTGTTTTTTTAATAAGAAAAAGTAACGCACGCTCTATAAATTTGTGCGGGGTGATTCTAAAGTTAATCGAGTAATATTATTTTTACATCATGTGCGGCCGCGTAACATCTGCATTTGGTTCGGAGGAACAATGGTCTGTATGATAGCCATAACTACAAATTTTTCCAAAAGACAGCGCTTGTAAACAGGGCTCAACGCGTGACAATCACGTGCTCTTTAAAGAAAGCTTCTAATTGGTTATTCACTTGAACGGAACCGCCCCCGAATACTATTTCAACAGGGTAGTATTGGATTGCCGTTCGCGAGATTTGATTTACGTGTGCGTACGGTTGTCAAATTTTTTAAAGTGTAAAAATGTCTTCTACGGACATCAATACTAAAATTAGCCCCTGTAGTCCTCCAAAAATACGGACTAAAAGAAATAACATAAATATTTTTAAAAAAACACTATTTTTAATAAATATTAAAGGGAAATTTTAAAAATCCCAACCAATTAGAAGAAGAAATTATTTAAAAAAATATTAGGATATTTATCTATATTGCAAAAAAAGTTATATTCTGTTATATCTATTTTTAGGTAAAAGAAAGAGACTTATGATTTCCCACATCGTAAATTAAGACGGGTATGTCACAGATTTGCTATGGGCTTTTGAATAAAAAAAAGTGAAAAAATTCTCACTACCGCTAGTATAAAGCTTGCTGCAAAAAATGGCTATCTTTAAAAAATATTAATTTTAAACATAGTAAGGAAACGTAAACAAAAATATGACAAATTTATAATTAATGAAATGGCAAAATAGTAGTTTTGAGACTTCCTCCATATCACTGTGAACTTAATCCTATAGAATTAATCTGGGCGCTAATTAAAAATTATGAAGCAACTAAAAATAATAACTTTAAATTTTCAGAAATGTATAAATTATTAATGGGGCTTTTGGGACAATAACGCCAGAAATATGGACAAATGCGTTGAGCATGTTAAGGATAAGGTTGAAATTTATAGGTGGGAATTAGATAATGTGGTAAAATTAAATATTGAGTAATTTTTATTAATGTAAACTAGAATTGATTCCTTAAATCTATTTTTTGTTTTGTTGTTTTATATTTAGTATTTAAAATGTTTTATTTATAATCCTTGCCTTTAGTATTAATTTTTACGTGTTTTCTAATTGTATATGTTTTTAAAATTAATGAAGTGTTTTATTTATTTAAAAAAATCGTTTAATTGTTCTGATTCCGCCCTGTCCTCAGTGATCACGTGAACACCGCGTGCATTTGTTATTGTCGCTGACTCTTGAAAATAAATAGACTGTAGGTCAGTGTTTCCCAACCTTCTTTATGCCATGCTCCACCGCAGTCTTTTCAAAAGTCATTTGCCCCACCGGCCTCTTTTTTAATTAAACCAGGGCTGTGGAGTCGTTAAAAAAAAACACGACTCCGACTCCGACTCCGATTCCGATATTTACCAACAACACGACTCCACTCCGACTCCGACTCCGACTTCGACTCAAAAAAGTTTAATTTTATCAGGTATTTTTAATGTTTTTCTACACGTTTAATATTCATACGCTATACACATTCATTATTACGCAATTAAAAATTCATAAACTTAATAATTTAAAAAAATGCTCGGAGTCGCTCATTTTTCACGACTCCGACTCCGACTCCAACTCCGGCCAAAACACCACGACTCCAACTCCGACTCCACAGCCCTGAATTAAACAGTAGTGTGGAATAGTTGATAATTGCCGACGTGTCCCACCTTTGAGCCGCGATGCCCCACCATGGGAAACACTGCTGTAGGTGAATTTTTTTCATGCTCATATGTAATTTTTGTTTTTTGATATTTTCAAAACGCTGTGACTAAAAACTACTTCATGCTTGTCAATATCGACACGAAAATATTATGTTGAATCTCAGTCTACATTTTTGCATCATTATTATTGTGATCATTGAAATGTGTTCAAGTGTAATAAAATAGCTTCTCAAGTCTTATAAAATGAAAGCAGGAATTTTAAATATAACCGGTAGATATGTTTTGGCCCTTAAAAGGGCCTTTTCATCAATGATGCCAGACATTGCTTATGCTTTCTTTTCTGTTTTCTTGGGCAAGAGAACGGCTTGGATGTTGGGCAGTACTCCTCCTTGAGCGATGGTGACTCCGGAGAGAAGTTTGTTTAACTCCTCGTCGTTTCGGATGGCCAGTTGGAGATGTCTGGGGATGATCCTAGTTTTTTTGTTGTCGCGAGCGGCGTTGCCGGCCAACTCGAGGACTTCAGCGGCCAGATATTCCATGACAGCGGCCAAGTAGACGGGAGCACCGGCGCCGACCCTCTCGGCGTAGTTTCCCTTCCTCAAGAGACGATGGATACGTCCCACGGGGAATTGGAGTCCAGCGCGGCTGGAACGGGACTTCGCCTTTCCCTTGACCTTGCCTCCTTTACCGCGACCCGACATGTTGAGCTTTGAAGTAGACTGGAACGACTGCGGAGCAACGAGCGTCTGTGAAAATCGAGTTTTGGGCTGTATATTTATTACTGTCGCGGTGCGCGTCGCTTACCCCCACCGCTTCGCCGAGGCGAGCGCCCCCTCCTGCGCTAGCTCGTTCGATAGCGAAGTATACCCGACGAAAACCAGCGAAATTTTATTCGTTCCGACACAGCGTCACAGCGAAGTCCAACCATGGCACCGAAAACCAGCGGAAAAGCGGCGAAGAAGTCTGGTAAAGCCCAGAAAAACATCACTAAAACCGACAAGAGGAAGCACAAGAAGAAGAGGAAGGAAAGCTACGCAATCTACATTTACAAGGTGCTGAAGCAAGTCCACCCCGACACCGGCATTTCGTCGAAGGCGATGAGCATAATGAACAGCTTCGTCAACGATCTGTTCGAACGCATCGCGGCCGAATCTTCTCGCTTGGCCCATTACAACAAGCGTTCAACCATCACCAGCAGGGAGATCCAGACTGCCGTCAGGCTCTTGCTCCCCGGAGAACTGGCCAAGCACGCCGTCAGCGAAGGCACCAAAGCCGTAACTAAATACACCAGCTCCAAGTAAACTTCCGTCACCAACTTTCAACAAGGCCCTTTTAAGGGCCACCAAAAATTCTTTTCGGTTTACATTTTTTCATGCTAACGAAATTTTACCTGTCCCGTTAATATTTTTGTATATTATTTAATAAATTAATATCGTTTATTTTTATATTAATGTTCGCTATTTTTGTTCTAGCTCTAGGCTAGACTAGCAGTACTTTTTTACAATTAATTATTTCGTTTAAATATAATCATAACATCTCCCTACGGATACTTATTAATCTGATACAAACCGATAACTAGAAATATAGTTACCCATTGTTTATATTTTTACCTAACCCTTATATTACACAGTTTTAGCTTCATAATTTAACATTGCGCCAGATAATACGAGTTCAGCAAGGGCACAGTCGAAAAAAGTTTGGGAGCAGCTGACAGTTTGTGAATGAAATAACATTAAGCTGATAAATTCAATGATCCTCAAAATAAATATTTTATCGAACAATACCTTATTGTATTATTAATTATAATTGCATATAGATTTTAATTCATATTAATACATAAACTACTTTATTCACTTACCGGCTATACTTTAGTATTACGTCGCACGTCTGATTACGCGAATTTGTCACTGCAGAAACACATGCGCGCGTGCGCGCATGCGTCACGCACATCAGTGGTTCAAATAGTTCGCGAAATGGAAAATCTCCATAAATCCAGAGAAGAGTGCAGCCGTGCTCTTCACCAGGAAGCGCAAACACATGACCGGAACAGACCAAATCATCATGTTCGGCGAGGGGATCCCATGGGTCGGCGAGAGCCGCTACCTCGGATTAATCTTCGACCAGAGACTGACATGGAAACCGCACATCAAACACGTCAGAGCGAAGGCAATAGGAGGAATGGCGGCGCTTCGTCCGATCATGGGCAGGCGCAGCGGACTCAGCCTCAAAAACAAGATCCTCATATACAAGACGATGATTCGCCCGGTTATGACCTACGCCGCGTTAATGAAAATATGAACTTCTATTTGAGCAGTTACGATACATTTTGAAATACATTTACTCAGTGGCGATTTTCAAAGGCAAATGTTCGCAAGCATGCAGTTACACGATTTTGCCGTTTCAAGTTGCACTCGATTGACACTTGAGGGCAGCACCGTCGCTAAGCCGCGTACGCACGCACGCACACAACTACACTCGGCTTTCGGGTAGTCGGATTGGAAATGTGCGCCCCGGTGAGGGCCTATGCGCACCCGAGCCATCTCAACAGACTGCAGGTTGCACAAAACAAGATTTTGCGGGAAGCCATGGATGCCCCGTGGTTCGTCAGGAACGTTGACATCCGCAAGGACACCGACACCGGGCTGATCATGGAGTTCATGAAAGAGTTTTCCACAACGTTCCATAAGACACTACCCTCCGTACCGAACGAGACCATCCAGAAGTTGAGCAGCACTGGGGATCCATACGGAAATCCACACCCGATGGACATCCTGAAGTTCGAACCGCCGCACACCAGCTAAGTAACGATTCAAACATGACAAAACAACACATACCTCAAACAATTTTATTTTATTTTCATTTCAGGCAACACAGCTGACGACCATCAGCTGACACTTAACGACTGACCAACACCGACTGAGAGCAAAGCGCACTGCGCAGTCTCTCGAAATACACCAACTATGAATATTAAGCTGGTCTTCGCGTTTTCAAAAAATACTGAAAAATGTTGATAAGAGTAATATATTTTTTTAATAAATAATTTGTGATGAAATCTTATTCAACTAATCGAATTTACTCATTTCGGTGGCCCTAAAAAGGGCCGTTTAGACATTATGTTTCATATGGTTATACTTGATGATGTGATTCCTGATATTTTTTAAAAACTGCTACAACTGATTTGACTTCTCGGTCTAATCTCCTCCATTGGATCTTGTCGACCGGATTCGGATTCTTCTTGTACAGTTTTTGTGCCTTGTTTCTCTCCCGAATTATTTCACGGACATCTACTGGAAAAGGATCGTCGGCGTTTTGTAAGATTTGAGGTAGAGGCGGAGGAAGTCGAGGATAATCCTTCTCGTACTCCATCAAGATGCGAGCTATTTTGACCCCGAGTAACTGTTCGTCTTCGGTTGATCCAGATGGAGAGTCCTCCTCGGACGCACGACGACACAAGTCTGTCCAATCCCATTGCGCCAGAACTGCTTCTGGAATTTCTTTGTTGAAATGATCCAGAATTAATTGAGCGACGGAGCTATACACGATTTCCAACTCTGACATGGCTCAGGCACATACTGAACAATCGTCGACTTAAGCAGTATATATATCTACCTACCGACGATTGATAATGTGACATCTTACTAAACTATAATTAAATAAATAATATTATCAATATGTACTTAATAGTTATATTAGTGTCTAGTTTAGTTATTTTACTTCTTTCTTCAGACTAAACATTGTTTATGATGAGAGCATTCTATCGACAGTACTTTGTAGACAGCAAATATAACTCGATTTAAAATTCGCATTCAAATTGTATGCTGCTCATTAAAAGTTCAATCTGTCCTATGGATTATAACAAAGTCGAACATATTATAAAATTTGGCACAAATATTGAAATGTAGATAGAATATCCGCTTCCTCCCGAATGCAATTCCAAGGTTTTTAGAAGAAATCTCAAATATTGTATTGTTATTTGAAATTACAATTCATATAGAAATATTTATTTCTCTTAAAAATATGATGAAATTAAGATTCTGCGAATTATGAGATTGGTTTTGCCGTCTCCGACTTTGTGTATAGTTGTAAATTTCGTATACATAGACAGAGCCAGTCTCGCGTTCCACCGAAACTCTATAGTCAATTTTGCGGAGCTTTTGGAACCCTTTGTGTAAAAGAAACAATGGCCAGACAACTTGACTGTGTCGTTTCTATGAATCATTTCTTAACGTTTGTCTTAGTCGCAATAAATCAAGAAAATATACGAAAAACTATGGTTCGCTAAGACGCCTGTTTTCTTCTGACAGTCCATGTTTCTGAAATAATAGGCGTTTCAAATTTCAACATACGATGATTGTTAACAGTGTTTCTAAACCTTTTTTATATCGAGCTCATTTATAAAGTTAGCAATATTTTTACCGAGGAATAAATTTATTAAGATTCAATAATGTAAAGATTCCTTAGTCGCTATGTAATATATAATTCTAAAATGTATTACTTTGATATTGGAAATTACAAACATTTTGCTAAATAAAATATTTAAGCTCAGAGCTCTTCCGGCATCTAATTGTCAGAAAAAATCCCACCAATCCCGAAATAGATAATTTGTTTTTGATATTAACATTTTATAGCAATGCAACACTATGTGCGCTGGCTGCATTAGCTATGCTATAATGACTCCGCCCCTTTCACCTCTAAGATACTTTTTTATGTTCTGTTTATGTTTATATTATTTTTTATATGGATGTTTTTTATTAAATTTGTTTAGTGTATAAACGATTGGTTAAATAAATTAATAAAATAAAAATAAGCTAATTAAAATTTTATAAAAAACTTTTTAATTATATACATTTATCTTTTTATTTTGGTGTTTGATATACATTTATTGATTAACCTTTTTAATGAGTCAACCATTAACACAAATAATCTGATTTGGCATATATAATTCCATCAAAACCCATAGCAACATTTTAAACTAATTTTTTGAGGTCGACTTCTTCGATCCTTCACTACTTAAGTTCATTTTATTCAGATTAAGGATCAGATTAATACAATGACATATAACGAAATAAAAAGATAGGTTTCTTTACATAAATATATTACAATAAAATAAATAAATAAATACAATAATAAATCTCGTTAATAGTCAACAACGCGCTTCATAAAAACAATAGTTTTATAAATAAAATCATGCCCGTAATTGCACGCACAACAATCACACTTTAAAGTCTTTAATTATTAAAATAAGCACTGAGCAAAAGTACGTTATATGCGATGGTAACGAACGGTGTCCTCGCATGACTCGATCGGGAGTAAGACGTCGACGCGAAGACTTCAACCTAACCCCATCACGAATTTTGGTATCTGATAAGCCACGTGGGGGATAGACATGAGCATGGACATTCTGTAATAATAAAATGATAATTGAAAAGACATTTATAATATAATAATAATAAAACAATGTGATAATATTCGATTACTTACAATGTTTGAGTTATACTGTACACGTTCAACCGACACCAATTGCATGTTTGAAGAATATGAACGAGCTTTGTATTTACATGTATAATATATTTACATCGATTAATATGAAATAAGTATTTTTGGATTTGTACATGTGGTAAAAAGTGTAATACCACAACCAAATTAAATAGTATTGGGTGCAGAGATGACCTGTAGTTATTATTTTTACGAGATTCGAAATTCTCAAGATCGTCTCCGATTCAGTGCATTAAATGCATGTTAACAATTCGCCAAGTTTTCATCACATATTATTTTAAAAATATATACAAAATTTAAGATGCTAAGCATCGTCGTTATATTGTTAATTAGCGTAAAAATGTGCATCGTTTTTTGTGTGACTATCCACCATTTTTATGTAGCGGTATACCGTGCTGTTTACAATAATTTATTTACTTACAATTTTTTCATATGAAATCTAGGAGTTATTTTTAATCCAAACTAGAGATTAGGAACGAGCAACTGTTAACTACCCTTTGAGAACATTTGTCTTATCCAAGTGGAAATACTCGAAAACCTAGAGGATAGATATATTGATGTTAAACACTTGTATAATACGGATATTCGCACATTTTTAGTCATTATAATAATAACAATATTTACACAATAATAATAAATTACCATAGGCATAATACGATGGATATATGCTTATGATTTACATTTATTAATATTTAAAAACAAAGTACCTTCACCGTACTATTTTAACACTGTACAACAAGATTTATGACACAAAGATAAAATCTAAAACCATTTGATTTCAGCTGTATAATAACGATTTTTAAAAATTTAACTTTAACTCTATAACCATTTTAATGATTGTGCTTAATATTTTAAGCATACTACAGTTTAAAGTAATTTAAAGATAAAAATTGAATTCTACAAATTTTGGTATTACTGATATACAATTATACAAACTGAAATATGTATTATGTATCATTATAATTCATAAAAATATAACTTTTAAAAAACAAAATCTATAATATCTAAAAAAACAAATGATCTTATAAAAAAAAGCGATTTAAAATCAGTGTATATATATATCGAGATGTCTTATATTTGTGGCAAAAAAGTGCAAAACTGTTGTACAGTGTAATCTTAATGTATATAATTATTTTATACATACATAGCTATATATTTTTAAATTAAATTATAATAGAAGAGTGATAGATTTATTATTGTAGGGTCTAGTCTAAAGATTCGTTAAGGTCATATATTGTTCCACATGTAACCGGAAAAGAAGTTGGATGTCACATACGATACGGCCAGTCCGTTGTACAGCCAAGCGCCCCAAGACTGTCGCTCTGATGACTCAATGCGTGCCTCCAGAGGGCCGCATAGTGATTTGCGTGCGTGAGATCGCCCTGATCGGGCATCGCACAATATCCTCTTGCGACAATCAGCGTCGCAGGGTGTCCTCATCGGACTGTTCTTCCAATAGTGTCTGAAATATTGATAATAACATGCAATTATAAAAATGGTTTATACTTATATTATATTATTATATTATATATACTTTATTAATTATTTAACATAAAGAGAAATAACAGGTAACTAACTAAAAAGTCACTGGCGCTTAAAGGGCTATAAGTGTTTCTTATTAAAATTATAAAATATTTTGGTATGATTTAATGATATAGCATAGAGATTGGGAATTCGTTATAGGAAACTTCGCTATAGGGGGGATTGATTTTTTACCACAGAATTTTATTCCCGGCGCAAAAATTTGTTAAATAGTTCCCTTTATAGAATAGAATAGTGAAATAGTCAATAATGAAATATTTAAAATTTCAAAAGAAGAATTAAACTTAATGTAAAAATATTTTTTATACTTAATTTTGAAGGATTTTCCTTTATATATAAATTAAAGAATTTGAAACCAATAAACAAAAATAGTTAAATTGAAGACCAGAGATTTTGTCGATTTTTTCAATTTTTCATCCCTTTGGGGCAAAATTTATTTTATTAATTATAAGCTATTATTACAGCTTTCAATCAATGGATGTCAATATGCAAGACTTAGTTCGATTTTATTATTATTCATCTGTGAGATTAGGAAAATCTAGGATAGCCTATTTTGTGATGGTTATACAATAATTACTAATTCTAATCTCCCAGACACGAAAGAGATTAAAAAGTACTTGGGTCCATATGGGATTTGAACCCAGGTCTTTCAGGTATCAGTCACTGACCTATACACTAGTTATATGTAAAATTCAATAACTCACTTATAGTAAAGATTGAAAACTTCTTCTTTGGCTGTGATTTCGTTGATGAACTGATCCCAATCTTGTGGCCGAAGAGAAGACATTTGATAAGCTGCTTTAGCCGAGTACAGCTTATACCAAATCGGATAATCGTACAAATTTGCTTCCTTCAAATTCATAATCCAAGTCTCATGATCAATCACCAACTATAAAATCATAAACAATTCGTTAATAATTAATAAAATATAAATATAACACATTCTTATAAAAATTACTCTTGTCGATTGATCATGATCGCCGTCTACATAATATATTCTATAACCAGGATTTAAATCGTAGTACGGTGTAACGGAAGGTCCGACGTAAGCAATACTAGTAGGTCTTCCTAAAATGTATTTATCGTATTAGTATTATATTAGTTAACGATGTTTTAATATCCCTTACCTAGATCTTTAGTATCGTAAAACACTTCAAACTCGTCAAAGTGAGTGTGGCCGAAAAATTGTGCTGTGATTGTCGACTCGTATCGGTTGATGATTGAGTAATAGTTACGACTCCACACTTTCAAGCAGTCGGAATGACCGGGCGGTATGTGTCCTATTATGTGAACCTTTTCGGCATTGAACTCGGCCGATTGCAGTTCATAAATCAGCCATTGAAGCTCGGTGGCCGGATCCGTGCTGTTCATCAAGAGCCACCTGATTGAAAATACTTTGATTAGTGATACGTCAGAAACAAAAATGTACAAATGAGAGTTATAATTACCAATTCTTATTATTGCAATAGTTCATGTTGAGCGATATGATCCTGAATCCTGGTCTTACCAGGACTGAGTAAAAAGCTCCTCTTCTCACGGTGTTAGATACGCCGGCCGGTAGCCATCTTCTCCACTGACGGTCCAGCTCGTTGTACAGCCATTGTATTCCAGATTCTTCAGAGTTAACATAGGGTGGAGGAAAACTATTGACAATTACGCATATAATATACATTTATTGCATGTATATAATGTGTTTAGTGGTAAAAAAATGTATATACCTGTTCACTGGCGCCGATTCGTGATTTCCTAGAGCGGGAAAGATTGGTACTCCCGGGAACATGTCGGACATTTGTTTGACTGTGTCTTGGAGGATTTTTAGGTTTTCTTCTCTGGTTTGGTTCCAAACGTCATGCGGAGGTAAATCTCCGGTCCATAATATATAATCTATATCCTAAAAATACATAAAAAATGAGATAATATTAAGAGTCATGGCCAACACTAAGTAGACTTAGATCAGTTGACAAGATTCAATTTTGTGATGAAATCAAAGTTAGATGGAAAAATATGGCAAATAAATATTTTGGAACCACCCATGTTTTGCTTTTGTCTGTGAGCGCTGGATAATTTTAATATATGAATTTGCTTATCGTAAAATCAAATAAAAAAAGGCTTAATTGTCCCAATATATTATTGACAGTAAAAATGTGTTTTTTTACTGAGAAACTTTATGAAGTGCCGATCATTGTCAAATTATAAACTTTAAAGCATCATAACATTTTGAATATTTTTTTATAATGTTCTTCTAATGAATCACCTAATTGTATAAGCATAATTTTCTATTTTCATATTTGCAGAGGTGAAAAATAAATATTTTTTATTTATTTTTAATCGATAATAAATATTAATTACCTAATCAAATAATTTATTCTGTGTAATTGATATCAAAATTGCATTGCAGAATTAAAATAAATATGTTCACATCACTTGCTAGAGAGCTATCCACCAAACGATCAAGACGGTAAATAATAACGAAAGTACGACCATCCCCCGAGTATGCCGTGTGTATTGTAAGTAAATATTTTTTTGTTAAGCGGAAAATGTTTGAGGAAGACGAAACGAAATGTGTCATAAAACTTACACTATGAACCAATACTATTTGATTTTTAAATAGGGATTTTCTGTCCCTTTTCGATACACCGCTCTCACTACCCACTTAATCTCTAAATGGGTTTTACAAAATAGAAGAATAGCCGGAGAATTTCGTATCTTGAAAATCGTGTAAGATATATATTTCATATGGAGAAATCAAGTATTAAAAAATAACAGGGTACTCGGTTCTATATATTAGGAGGGCTGTAGCCCTGTAGCACATGTGGACGAGCCGTTACTGGTTTCAACAATTCTTAATTAATTACCTTATAAACTATGAACTTACTGTATGAGTATCAGCAATATGTTTCAACATATGATCAACTGTCCGTTTTGGGGTATCACATTTACGATAGTCTCCCCAGCGTCCAGCGCCTCCGCCAGGAGTAGCAGCTGGGCCGTTGGTTATTCTGCAACACAGTGGTTCGTTGCATTCGGCGTTGGAACCTATTGAAGCAATGTTTAGTATGGAATGAATCCTATTATCTAGGAAAAGCTAACGATATGGCATACCTTCAGCATAGTAAGGGTCGAAATGAGTGTCAGATATATGTAAAACTTTGAAAGTCGGCGAGTTCGGCTGCGGTGGTTCTAGAGTTTTGAGAACGGGCTTGGGCATCGGCGGAAAAGCTACTTCCCATTCGTGATAAGGGTTGTAGACATCTCCACATGCGTCTCCTATGACAAAACTGCATATCTCATCAGGTCCTAATGATATCCTCGATAATACGTATACAACTTCTCCCTAGAATAATAAAATAATATTAAATTCTCATCTACATCTTTATCTACGAAAAGTTTGTAAGACATAGTTTATCAAATGTCTAGCTACGTCTTCCAAAATCTGTAGAAATTATACTGCTACATACCCCAAATAGTCTAGTGACGCCTTCACACACACGAGCGGTCTGAATCTTCAGCGAAACGCAGAATTGATAGATAGTTTTCTTGATCTCCGCTTCGTTCTTTCCGGTCCTGATGTAATGCTGCAATAATCCAGCGCCGGCTTGGCAAGCCGTGCAAGACACTTTGGACATGACGGACGTCTCTACTTCGTAAGCCACCTGCTTTAGGTTGAAGAGCTTGAGCGCCTTCTCGACGAACTGCGGCAAATTAGTGCCCCTCTCTGCGTCCAACCCCCAGAGCATCCTAGAATAATTCTTCCTGGCCTTCAACAGTTGATCCAGAAGCTCTCCGTCTGTATCTGAAGGAAGCGTGTGGTTGTGTCCCACGGGGTGAAGCCAAGGGCCGTCCGGCTGGGCCGTTTGCCGCCATCTCCAGTTATCCACCGGCGCCGTCCAGTTCACCACGGCTCTGGCGGTGAAGTTCTTGGGATTCCACACCAAGGGGCTACCTGCAACACGAGCGAATCGTTCAAGTTCAAGGCCGATTGTCGACGCGTGACGTTATGTTTTTAGCACGCGATCCAATTCCAAGACGTTCGTGAAAGTCGTGGCACCTCTCACCACAGCATTCAGTGAAAAGGTGGTCTAGCGGCTACTGAACGCGTCGCTCTTGAGTATTATAACGGTTGGAAAGTGTAGCAGCAGTTGATTAGCGCTCGTTATACTGTTATGCAATGAGTTTTTCGCATGGGATGCTGTAACTTGGTTATGACAGTTCGTATGGCGCGTTTTCAGAAGAACTCGTTTCTGAGACCTTCGGAAAACTCTCCATAACGGGGGTGTTTCGACATTTCAACAAGTCGAAAAGAAAATCGTTTCTATAAAGCAAATATTGACATATGTAGCAATAAAACACTAAATGCCTTTAAATAATCTTTGAATAAACAAAAAATGATTAAAAATGAATTACATAAATTTCTCCATATTCATGTAAACTTATGTTTATAAAAGTTTCTTGGCGAAAAGCCAATTCTGAGCCAAAATTGCAATTCCAGGATTTCGGGATCGACAAATTGCATTTTTATATATGATATATCAATTTATAAAAGCAATCAAATCTCAGATTTGTAAAAAAACCGTTGAAACTGCTAGAGGATATATTCACCAAACAGGTCTGAGGTTCGCTCCAAATGGTATTCATTAAAACTTAAAATTTATTGCTTTTCTACAGTCATGTCATATAAATATCACGTGACACAAGTTCACCATTCAAATGTAGTCGTTGTCTATCTAAAATATTTCGTTTTAGTTCTGCTTTTAACAGTGCCTTTCAACTTCTATTATTATTGTGATTAAATTTAGTTATTAAAAATGTTTATGAATAGTGTATTTACGGAGAATAAAATCATGCGGTAAAGTACTCATTGAGATCCGATAAAACGGAAATTAATCATGAACTTAATACATACAAGCAAGTCAGTTTAAAGTACATGTATCAGAAAACCTTAATATTTTTAGAAACTGAGTTTATAATGGCAAAATTATTTTTTTAAATATAAAAACATTTGAAAATGTCTATTCATAAAAAAAGCGAAAAAAAAATCTGTGCGCTTGGATCGAAAAATAATAAAATTTCTATAGAAAATCTATTTAAAACCGCTGTAGATATAGAAAAGAAATACATACTTTGCATGGAAGTGATATTAGTCAGTACTGTTCGGAGCAAATTGTGTGAAGCAGCTTTATACGGACGTAAACCATTCATCAAAAAAGACAATCGCGTGAAACGAGTTAATTTTGCCTAAAATCATATTAATTAGACAAGTTTAGACTGTAAGAACATTTTGTTTAGTGATGAGTATAAATTTAATAGAATAGGCTCTGATGAAAGGCGATATGTGAGACAATTTATGAATGAAGAATTTAATCCTAGACATACCATAAAAAACAATTAACCGTTTGAATGCCGTAAGGACGCGGTGTCCACTTACGAACGACGACATGAATGCCGCTAGGACGCGGGTGTCCATTTCTAGTTTGGTATTTTTTTTGTAAAATTATGAAATATTTTTTTCGATACTTTTTGCGATTTTATTTTGCTCTTATAATTAATAAAAGTTCACACAAAAAAAAAATCAGAAATATATGGCAAAAAATGCTTGGCATTCTTAGCATACATCGCCTAATTTCGTTTGGCACTAAAAGGGTTAAGGGAGCTGGAGGTATGGAAGTATGGGGTTGTATATCTTGGCGTGCTATTGGGTCCATACATTTAATTAAATGAATTGGGAAGCATAAGCAAAAAAGTGGTTCAAAGACAATATTGTGGATGTTTTAGAGTGGCCATCGTACAGTCTAGACTTAAATCCAATTTAACATTTATGGGAGTACAGGCGGTCCTTGACTTTCGAACGTTCGACTTTCGCACAATTCGCTATTTCGTACATTAAAAAAAAAAAATTTAATTTTTTTTTTTAAAAAACGTTCTGATAGCGTTGAATCTTTTGCTTCAATCGGACGTTCGTATGATACAAACAGGTATACGATTTGTTCAATTTTGCAAAATAAAAATATAATTAAAGAATACGTTCAAAATTGTGGAAAATAAAGATATATAATATTTCCACAATTTTTAATGATATGTTTCCAAAAAAACACAGCAAAAAAAACATGGATGAAATGGAAAATCTTTGTCATCGTAGATCGATGACCAACATCAAAAAGATGTCCCTCTGAGTATTTCAAATATTCAAGCAAAAGCTCTTAGTTTGCACAAAGATTGGAAGGATAGATTAAAAAAATATTTTAACACGGTTTTTCAAGCAAGTAACGGTTGGCTTTACAATTTTAAAATGAGGTATTCTTTTCATAATATTATATTTACTGGAGAATCGGCTGATGCGGATAAATATGCTGCAAAAGAATTTATTTCCTAATTATCCAAAATTATTGAAGATGTAGAATATTTCTCTAGCCAAATATTTAATGTAGATGAGACAGGTTTATTTTGGAAAGCTCTTTAACAATGAAAAATATGAATGAAGCCTTCGCGCATCTTGACAATTTTTTAAATATTATGGAAGATTGTGATCCCAATGGAGAACGCATATCTCAAGTGCGTGGGGCGATCAATAAAAACATAGCATGTTATAAAATACTATATGAAGAAAAGAAAAAGAATAGTGGAAAACAGTTAACTCTTGATAACTTTTCAAAGGAAACACCCGCAAACCCCACTTAAACGCCTCTTAAACATTTTATATTTACTTGATAAATAAATATTTTAAAATACACACAATTTCAATTTTTTTTACTTCCCTCGACTTTCGTATATTCAACATTCGCACACATTTTCAAGAACCAATTATGTGCGAAAGTCGAGGGCCGCCTGTACTTAAAACATAAGATTAGGGACAACAAATTGTCAAATTACCTGTGACTAGTGCAATGTGTATGAAGATCAGCGTCGATATAATACTCCATCGTATCCTGATGATCATAATATGGTTAAGAGTGGGTTCTGCCTATCTTGGTGCCGTCTGAAACAAAATAATGAATAGTATCAATCATATTGCAATACCAGAATTCAATTAAAAGTTCGAACATATAACAAGGAAAATCTAAAGAGTCAAATCGAATAAGTATGCAGCGTCACAGTTTATCGACCGTGAAAAACCCAAAGAAGCATCATCATCATCACCTTCAGATCTCAGATCCTCTCACTCAGAAGTTTCCTGGTTTCTCCGCATTGGCATTGTCGCGACAACTTTCTTCCGAGAAGAGTATAGCGACTTATGAATCATCAATATAAAGTACATACGTCCGATGGAATTCAGAACAGCGAACAGGAAATGTCTGGTGAATCCTTTCGAGCTCAGCAAACACAATGGTTAAGAGCTGACGGGTGATGGTTGAACATCATTGTGTTGCACACTCAGATCCGGGTCGCGGAAGCTAACTGAATATGCGATATCAGATTTTTATTTAAAAAAAATCACCGGATTATATAAGGAAAGAAGAGAAAATAGGAAAGGCGTGGAGAGAATCGAAGCGCGGTGAAATCATGTTCGTATGTGTACCCATGAATAGAACTATGAAATCGAACGAAGTAGATAATGATGCTTTATATAACTTTATATGGTAATAATAACATCCTTGTAAACAATAGCTGCTACAGCTGCTGCTGCGTAACCGAACGTGACTTTGTTATAGGAAATTCCCTTCATACATAATAATGCTCATGCAATGGTTAAATGTTAATCATTGTACAAGTTTGACGTCATTTATTATATTCGTGGTTGAAAGCTTTTCGAAAAAAATGACAATAGATTCGCTTGACAACTTTCAAAACAATGATTTTGGGTGCTAATTGAAGCTAATTTCAATGACAATATCTTAAAGCAAAAAAAAATCTATTGTTTCATATCCATTATATTGACCTACTGTATAAACTACGCAAAATAAATCATTTTAAACTAGTCATTAGTTGTACATTATTATACTTATTACAATGATAAGTATAAGTTATAAATATAATATATTTCATAATAAAATAAATTCGAGGTTGAGTATGTATGCAGAGATGTCAGATGAATTAGGAAAAAATCTGACCGTTTAAAAAGGTCATTGGTAAATTATGCATTATTGGAAAAATATAAAGTCGAGGGTTTCGACTTACTTGGTAATTTCATAGAATCTAGGGCACTACTTGTGAAACATTTGGAACCTGCACTAGAAACCGTCATGCATGATTTTATCAAGATTGTTTGAATTGTGTATTTTTTGCTTTTTTATGCATTATTAAAATTATTGTTTTTCTTTTATTTTCGACATGCCCAGTACAAATCTTGTATGGCCAAGAGATGCTTGAACCAATCTGAGCAAAAGATTCCGTCCGGTCTTATACCGCTGGTCTCCGTAATGTACGGACGCGAGAGTGACCCTACGTGTTTCTGTGATGTTTTAAAACAGTAAAATATTATTTAATTAAAAAAATATTAGTTAATAATATTTTTTTTTTATTATTAATTACTTGCTCTTAAACACTTTGAATTTTATAAAATATGCATATTACAACGCTGAGCAAAATACTGATCAGCAAGAGCGTCAAAGTGCTTAATTTTTTATTACATATTTTTTGATTAGGGTCTGTTTTTTCAAATCACCAGAATTAACTGCTATTGAATTTCAAATTAAATACATAATTTTAACGGATTTATTGTATATATTATATTCAATAGCTAATAATGTTTACAACGAAGTTGATATATGTACATAAAGATCGGATCCATATCGGTGGTTGTTACGTGCAGATTTGCATATAAATTAAATAACTAAAAATAAAAATAAAATCACGGCGATCGAATTATTGAACTGAATGAAATAAAATATTTGCGTTTTGATATAAAAAATACAAATGAAATATAACTTCTCAAACGCATACCTGTTTTTGAGATAAGCGTTAAACAATAATAATGTTTGCGCCCTTTATATTTTGTTTCGTTCAACGAACAAATTCTGCGAATTCGGTCATAGTAGTCACCGCCGATAAACATTTTATTCACGGGTGTTTTTTGAAGGCTTAATTGCATTTTTATTGTTGTGAAGAAGCGTATCATTGTGTCGAAACAAAATAAAGGTGCATAAAGGTGTTGCTCAAGCATACAAATTGTTTCATTCTGAGTTTTTTTTTATATTTCATAATAATAATTTAATTTTAATATGTTTTTTTTATTACTACATATTATTTTTTTGTGATTTGAAATAATATTTTTTATTGTTTTTTCTACCATTGTCATTCATGGGTTTAGCAACAGGTCACAATGGTCGTAATACAATAAATTATAAGGCACCTTACTAAACTCAAGGATCGGTTTTCTGCTTATTTTCCATCAGTTGGATGCCAGAAGAGCCTGGATGATTGACAGAGGTACTTCTTGATCTATGTTCCAACAATGAAGCACGCATTTAATTTGCAAAAGAAGCAGATTCTTTGATTTTTTCCTGATATTTCGAGGGGGTAATATATAGTTAATAAAGTATACAAACTAGAATTACGATAATAAAAACCTGGGGATGATGTTTAGAGACTGTAATATTGAATAACAAAGGTACTGAAAGTATCGAGTGATTTATGGGCAATTATTCTATTTTCATTGGAAATAAACAATTAATTATCGAGGGAGGTCAAAGAAAGAAAGAAAAACATCCCAAACACCACGTTATGGCGCTAAATGGAGCGCAAAATCGCTTTTCATTCTATCATGTCACTTTCACGCGTCCACGTAACGATCGACACGTTATTCGCGAATGAATCGTAGACGTAAAATTTTTCGCCAAGATTCTTCTAGTCATCGGTCACAACTCTCGCTGGGTCATTAGGCTAAGAAAACTCGTGAAAGGGACAGTGTGATTGGCGCTCGGTGAAATCTATTATTTTAATATGCCTCTGCGTTTTTTTCTATTCTTCGATCTGAAAACGGTCTGATTGTGCGCGGGCCTTAACGTGAAAATCGAGCAATTAACGTGAATCGGCGAAGCGAGAATTATATAGTGGACGTAAAGCGTATGGATAGAGATTGAGACCGCTAATTTGAGAAACGACGAAAAGTGCTTATTATTTCGATTTCAAGTATCATGCGTTCTCTTTTCATTTCTTGGATTTCTTATTACCTATTATTATGTCATCAGCATTGGCGAAAATTTAACCTGATTTAATATCATATCTAATTTGGTATCTCTGATGACTTTTTAATGTAATTATTTCAAAGATTAGCTAAATTGATTTTTATTCTTGGATCGCAAAACCAAAGGCAACTCAAAAAGGTTTTGAAACATTATTGAATTTATATCGATATTCATAAGTAAAATTAGATTGCTTCACTTTTAAATTAAAATGATTAAATAATTCCACTTTGCTTTCAATATTCTGATACATGATGATCATGCTAGAAATATCACACATATCCAAAATAGTAAATAATAATAGAAAAGAGCCACAAAAACATTTGTTTGCAGATTAAATTAAATTTAAATTTTGTTTATCTGAAAATAACAATAGATAAAAAGTACTATTACTTCCTAATAAATAGTAAACCATATAACTTTTGGTTATTCCTGTAAGGTTAAGAATTACGGGATTTTTACTCTTAAGACCATCGATATAATAATTTCACTACTAATAAAAGTATAATAATTTCCAGGATAGGTCGCACCATTCGTGTAAATATTGAGTGACTTTTTAAAATACCATATATCACAAAAGTATTCTTTTCATAATGAAAATTTTCAATATATTTTTTTTGGACATGTAATAATTGTCTTAATTCTGATATGTTTATTTAAACACTCGTATCTGTCATATATGTATGTATGTGTAAATAGAGATTGTGGATTGCCATGTAAATGAGCACTTAAGATATATACATTTAATTGCGTGATTTTTATTTTATATACAATCAAAAGCGTCTCTCGTGATAATAGCAAATTAATTTCACATGCCATATGTGAACTTTTAATTGCGCAACAAAGTAATGTGATAAATATTTTTTACATTATTTTAATCCTAATGATATATTTAATTTGATTTTTATATTGAAATTATAATAATATAAAAAAACCTGCTCCAAATTGTCTAATAATAACTTAGAAAAACTATTTTATACAGTGAAAGTATATTGCGGTTTGTGGTTTCATATACTCATCATTATTCATAAACAAGACTCCAAAACAATAACAATAAAACACAAAAGGCTAATTTTGAAAATAATATATTATAATATTATATTAAAAAACATAAAAGTTGTTTATTTTATTAATATACTTTTTATGACAAATATTTTGGTGCGGTTATAAGTTTTAAATAGTGAGAAGATCATTAAAATTTTTATTAAGTATATACAACATTACTTTAAATATTTCACTTTTTAAATCGCTTCTGAGCAGGAGTATGCTCCATGGAAATTTAGTCGCAATAGATTGCTTCATGGGAGAATAACGCACGTTCTGCGTAAAACAGTGATTTTTATGTAATTATTCGGGGCCTGTTTCGCGCTTACTGCCGATAACACAGTGTGAATCAATGTCTGAATGTTAATTAACTTTAATAGTGGCTCAGGAAGTTCGAGGAGACAGGTTTAAGACTAAATAAGAATAAAACCGCGAGGCCACGGAGCAGGAGAAGCGAAAAAATGTCGTGCAAGTTTACAAGTCTGTACGAGAAGATCCGGGTTTGTCGACTCGCAAGCGTCCTGCTACTACAGCGATACCAAGATCAATTTGGAAACTGAACTTGAAACTACAATTGGTGCAAGATTGTATTCTGATTTCTCGATGATTTTCGTTTCCCGAGGAATGATATTAAAATAGTTTGCATTCTTTTTCAATTAATCGGTAAGATTTTGGTTTTCTTACACTAAAATAAATTTATTTCTCTAATTGTTGAGCCAATGATAAATTTTTCAAAAAATCAATGCTTTATAATTTCAGTTTTATAGTTTTATTGACGAAAAATAAACCGAACCAAGATTCTCTCCGACACTATTTATTATGCTACTAAAACTCGAAATAATATTAAAAAAATAAGGTCGGTCGGCGAGTAGTTAATCCATTCGCCGATCGACCCCGAGAGTCAGCTAATATCAGACACCACTCTCCGCACATACCTGATCAAAAAAACTGTCAAAGCAGGATAATGCATTTCTTTGCTATCGACGTAAGCACGCAAGAAGATGCCACGAAATCATCGACCCACATCTATGATACCTCTTCGATTTGGCAGCTACTTTTATGTCTACCTAAGCGGAGCCATCTATATAGCTACTAAATAATTTGACGGTCAATTATAAACTTATGCGGCAATAAATTAATATACAACTGATGTCAAGCGTCTTTATAATAGGTCACCACATTTTAACAGCTACATAAGTGAGAAAGGCGTTGAACATTTCGTATCGATTCATACTGATTATTATTGATTTAAAAAAAACTATAAACAAATAAACATTAAATAACATAAAATACCTTTAAAATAATTAAATAAATTAAATAGTTACCCAGGTAAGGAACTGGGAAATAAAATATTTGCCACTATATTATTATTTACAGCTAAAACTGTGATATATTTTTATTCTTTCCCACCTGGAATGCTATTATATATTATTTTAAGAACGGAGGATGCATTCCATTTGCAATTTCAACTTAAATTATTGAATTGCAAGCTAATTGCACACTCGCATTTGCTTAAAAACCATAGTATTTCATCACTGAAATGATAAATGAGATTATCCAGGAAGTCTGCGGATAGTCGCCAGCGTAAATAGAAGACGAATAAACTTGCACTAGCTGATAGTACACGGTAATTATTTTGCCTGAACAACCTGAAACGACCGGTCGCTACCGAAAGCGAAAATTACCTCAAAGACTAAGTGACCGGTCATCCGTCGACTTGACACAGTGTTGCCAGTATGATATAACGGGCCGCCAGCACACTGGCCCACTAAGCGAGTACCGAATCCACGAATGCGATTTGGAAAGTCGGCTGACTGCTGTCTACTGACCTTCATTCCGATACTGCTCATCCGAAACTGGAACTGACCTTGACTCCATCGACACTATTTTGTACAAAAATTCGCCTTGTCACCAATATTCGTTTCCCACGCCGTAATCAAAGAGACATTTATGGATTTATTATGTAAACAACTAACTTAGCCCGCTGAAACAACAAGCTGGTTTAACCGACAATTTTCTGCTTTCTTTCTCTAAATTATATTATAATTTTAATGAAATAGATTCACATTAAATTTATACACAAAAATAAAGATAAAGTGACACAATTCTAACCCATTAAATAAAATAAATAAATGCAAATCCCGTTATGAGCTATTTGTTATAAAAAAACAAGCAGCAATCATGCGTGTTTGTTTTTAAACGACATTAATATTTATATTAAAGGGTGTCATGTTAGTGTTCGTGTAATTAATGGTTGTACGTCACTGTCTTGATAGAAAAAAACGTTTATTAAATTCGTTTTGAATATATAGCAATATTGTGTAAACATTGCATAAAAAGATAACGTTTTATATATTTCTAGTCTCGCTCGAAGCCAAATTATGAGGCAAAATATTTATTATTCCAGTTGTAAAACATTTAGAAGTAGAATAAAATACAAGATCACATTCTAAAAAAATTCCGGACATACAGAAAGAATGAAAATTTTATTTTATATAGGGAAAAAAGAGGATATGCCATAGCTTTATAGAATATCCAAGACGAAACATTATCATGATTAAAAAATATTTATTTTTATAATGGAGAATCGTAGAGTAATAATATCTATGACCTTCTATATAATATACAACGTTCCATGAAATTATCTTAAGATCAAACATATAAAAACTAAATAAACCTTCACGCAATATGCTCTTTCAATCAGATAATAAATAAAATATTAAGCAGCATATTTCATTATTTAAATTTATAAATCTGTTATCATATGAATCCTAGTGTATAGCAATTTCAATCATGTTTGGGATATCGGAATTTATTCCTATTAAAAATTTAATTATCATCATATTTTAGGTGTTCCAAGATTTTTCTAGATAATATTTTTTCAATAATTAAGCTCGTATATATCATTATATTCTATCTTTATAAAACACGCGCATTATCATGAACTACAAATAAATCATACATTTGTGGGGGCCCATTTATGTATGATTTTTTAAATCAGCTCCACTGAACATGAGTAGAGCATTAACGCTAAGGTCACCCATTTCTATTCCTAGATAAATTTTGCAATTATAAATTGCTAGGAGGGGAGTAGTGGGGCCTATTTATATACATATGTATTTATTTTATTATGGTCAAAACTTAGCGGCACTCTGATAACACTTACGTGAAGGCCGCACATTTTTTTTGGTGAACTTCGACGGATAGACAGCGGCGGTGGTGATTCGTCCACTGTTAATTTACTGTGTCTAATTGGCATCCGTCACCATTGCACGCCAAACATTTAAAACGTTCGTATTTTTTGGGTCAGATTTTTAATATTTGACTGGTCAGAATATTTTTTTTTCAGTATTTATTACAGTTCATTTGTCAGTATTTATAAAGAATAGACAGTATTTTATTATATGCTCTGTATTTTAACCTCAAGGTCAGTTTTATTGATTGATAAAATATTGTCATGGTCTTTATCAATGTGTTTTAGGGGAAAATTGTTTGGTTGGGTTCGCAACAACTCCGTCACCGCTCTGTCGTTATTCCCGATTCGTTCGTCGCTCTTATTACCATCGCGTCCTACATACAATTAAATAGATTTGTTCCAGATTCATGGAAAATAAACAGTTCTGACCAATGCTCGCTCGGACTTAACCTGTCCAACAGTTTTGGTGCGAATTAATTGCCCATTTAAATATTGTAATTATTCACATTTTTATTCTGACCATTTAATATTTTCATTCTGATCGTCCCATATTTTTATTTCAACCACTTGATATTTATTCTGATCCTGAATAATATAATTATGACAGGGGTGTTAATCAAATTCAGACCGATATATGATTTTTATTCTGATACAAAGTTAATTTAAATTCTGACCATTGAATTTGTTGCCCATTTAAAATATCACGCGTCGGTTACAATAACAATTTAACTAAAAAATACCGGGTTTGAGTTAACAACTATAACCATGCAAAGTGACATTTCCGTATTTGAGAAACGTATTTGTTGAAATTAAGTAGTTTTTAACTAGTATTATATATTCAAAGGACACGAAATTATAAACAATAATATTTAATGTAAAAGATTTTACCAATTATAAAAATAAAAAACTTTTCAATCTAAGACAAAAATTATGCTGATTTTTTCTTCGATAACTTGGAAATTATAAACTCATTCTCACATTGTGCTCGTTTCAGATATTTCAGATATTTAAAAAAACGTACGTCGGGACCATCCGTAACCGCTGCTACGTAATAAGTCAAAATTAGAAAATATGTTAAAAAGATCTCATAAAACTAATTGATTTATTGTGTTAAAAAAAATGATGTATCAATACATACCTAACAGTTTCAAAGCACTTGCATAAAAACCATATACAAAGCCAAAAAGGTCGGTGCCAAATACAAATGATAAGAAATTTTACCGATTTCAAATCACCATTACACATTACCGAAAAATAAATAAACGAAAGTTCAGCCAAACTTACACTAAACGACACTTAGAAAGACCAAGAAAAGCAGCCGATTTTTCTTGACCGTCCAACTAGGTTTAGATAAAGCAGTCTACAAAACCTAAGAGTTCAACATAATCTTCTATACGACTGAAAGACTACGGAGACGCAACACACAGCAATCACAGATACTTTATTGTTCAAACTGTACAGGTGATTTCAAAACTGTTGTGATTTAAAAATAATAGAACAGTAGATGTACCATAGTTAGGGTTTTTAATTATTCGTAGTTTTTAACTATTCGAATATTAAATAAAAATGAATGAAGTATTCGAACATATTCGTTATTTTTTTATGGTTTAGTGCAAAAAATCTTTCTGTAAAATATTATTTAATTTAAAAAAATATTTGTTAATAATATTTATTTTAACTAATCATTAATTACTTTCAATTTTTTTTAAATATGCATAACACAATATTCTGCGAATTACTGATCAGTGAGGGCGGCAAAAGGAAAATGCCTAATTTATTAGTTTACATACTATTTGATCAGGGACGCCATTTCAGCTTTTTCATATCATAAGAATTAAGATCAGTTGCGATTGAATTAATTCAGCCAAACTGATGGAACATTTAAAATACACATTTCTCGCTAAAGTTTAACAAAACATATTTTTAGTTTATGCATTGTAGATGGAATGCGATGTGTTAAGTTATGCTATGAAAAATATAATTATTCGTCTTGAGAAATTGTATTTTTCACTATTAAGAGAAATCTTCTGATATTTCAAAAAGCTGCTTTGACAATCACAAATATAGTAAAAGTAACTGGCGCCTAAATCTGAAAAAAGGTGAAAGTCTCCCAGGCTAATAAACTATTTGCAAACACATTCACACACAAATCACGTTAAATAATTCTCAAACTTTTTCACCGCGTCCCACATTTGCGGTCTAGTTTCGGAGACATCGACGCGGAAAATTCAGCGAGCGCGCAACCCGCCCGAGGATCTATAATAAATCCGATCTAGGTAGGCGATCCGATCTACCTACCTAAATGACATAATAGCGAATCGCACAACCATAATCAGTTGCCGCATCTTGACACACATTGCTACGCAACTGGCAATATTAAATAACAAACCAACTCGATAGATTAACACCATTGGCAGTCAAGCCAGGAAATACATTTCACAAGTCTTGAATTGCTCAAAAATAACTGGGCACTAAGTGCCATTGTAATATCTATATACTTAATAAATGCAACAGGTGTCAATATTAGTCAGAATAAAACACTAGATTTTAAAAACGTTATCCGAAATAAATTATACTAATAAAAAGTTTTTTACCTATGTTTTTTAAGTGTTAGTAATATACACTATAAATACTTTGTGTAATAATAATTAAAATTGTATAATTCAATCGTTGTATTTTATTATTTATACATAATAATTTACTTTCGCTGGAAACTCGTATGCATATAGGGAAAGTATACTACGTGTCAATAATCGATTAATTGAATTAAAATTCTAGAATAGTCCATAGTTATATTTTATTAAAATAAATGTAAGTTTATATACCGTAAATGAGAATTAGATCAATGACGGATGTTACTCAAAATAATAAAAATAACAAGAAGGAAGGTCGCTAGATCAATCGACATTACTAATCCAAAAAAATACTACCATATTATACATCAAAATTAAATTTATCAATATCTGTGTGACTCAAGTAGCATATTCATATAGACTTAGAAACAAGATGAATAACAACGGTATGTGACTATAGATTCGTAATCGAACGTTATAGCGATCAAGACTATTAATCGTGGAAGGCCGAAAGCTAGAGGAGAGAGTAAAATTGTATATCGAAAGCACCTGCAGACTGCTTTCTAGATATGGTATCGACATCATCTAGATTGGACCACTAGAACTGGTCGAAAAGCGCACGTGACCTAAGACAAGGTACTAAGGGAGTCACTTCCTTCAAGATTCTATTGATTATAAATGAAGCACTATATCTATAATTGTACTCAATGGCAAAATTATAAATGTAAACTATCGATTTTATATACATAACACACAATAAGGTTTCTCACTAAACCTCTTATTTATAAATATATATTTTCAATCAATCGCGAGCGAAAATACACAAAAGTTTTTCTTTTGTGCTTTCGACAATGTTTTTCACGGTCAAAGACATTATTACAATAAGTTTTTACCCATCTATAAATATACTCTTTAAATGAAAAGAAAAATACAATGACGCACATGTTGGCACTCCATTTATAAATATTTACGAAAGACATTCGAGAGGGCAATCACTCTGATTCGTCACAGAATAATAAAACAATCATCTTTAATTATATAATAAGTATAAAAGCCTTGATCTGTATGTACATATTCTTATTCGTTTATTTGTACACACATATAATTCGATAGTGACACATTTGCTTTAAAACCGCAAAAGTAGAATAATTACATAGTTAATTGTCGGTTAGGTTATGTATTATCATTACGTAATAAATATATTATTATAATAATAGTTTTTCACATAACAATGAATCGTTCATTAAAATCGCACGTACATAATATTAACTTAAACGGAACGGTAAAGTTCCGAAATAATTATGCGACTTATGCGAAATCCCGGTTAAAACAAACCGTTAAAAGAATATATTTTTTACGGCATTCCTTCTTGTCATATTTTTCTGGGTCAACTTTAAACCGAGTCGGATGATTAAGCGATATACTTAAATGTAATACCATAAATTTAGATTATATTACTTTGATACTTAGTCTGAAATATAAGAAATATTTAAGCTTTCGATACATTCATATTCCATTTAAAAACCAAATAACCAATAAGTATTATATATATGTATAAGTTACAATGAAGTTATATTTTTACTAGTATCTTAAATATAATTTCATTAACTTTTTCAGTGAAATCATATCTGAAACGAAAATTTCCACCGGTAAATAAGTTTTAGGCTAACTGTTAATTTGAGTGTCATAGACATTTTATAGCATCATATAATGTCACTAGCGCAGCAGCATATACTACATGACATCAAAATAAAAATATATATCTACCGGTGAAAATGTATTCGCATATGATTTAACTGACACGCCAGTGAAAATATAACTTGACTAGTAGCGCTTGGATTTTAAAGCTGAGCGTTTATTTCAAAGTTTGTCGCAAATATTTATAATAACTCAAAGCTTTCAATTTAATTTAATAATAGTATTATATTACTCCACTGCAATTATTGTGCAATATATGCGTAATAGATTAAATAAAACGATGTTATGCTCTTCTAAAATGTCTTTGACTCAGTTTAACAGTTGCGAAACGTAAATTTGCTGCTCAAACCCAAACCTAACCTACACGAATTAACCAAACCCAACTTGACCTGTTGTAAGTTATAAAACTAATGAAAATTTTTGAACTTTTATTAAGTCTAAAATAAAAATTTAGTCAACTCAACTCTTAGTGGGAAATAAGCGAAAGAAGAAGTACAGATAGACGTCTCATCTCGCATATTGCTCAATAGTTTGTCTGAACTTTGATATTAAATTTTAAAAAGATGATAGCTATCCTTACCGATATTACTACGGACTTTTGATATGAGAGAATTGGAAAAAAATATATTTAAACAAAATTTTGGTCAATAAGAGAGTGCAAAAATAATTATCACCTCTCAGAAGTCAAAAATTCACGTCAAAAGCAATAAAATCGTGTCGGCGAACGTTGCAGTGGGAATTAACGTAATATTTTTAATGTTTTATAATAAAGTCATCAAAAAAATCATAATGAAATGATCTCTGGTGATTAAATACTTATTTAAATATTAAAGAAAATGTTTATCTGTGGAACAACTTTATAATACTATTCATAGGAAAATCCTTTCCTCAATGGAATAAAAAACACATTTGTGCATTAAAAAATAATATTTTTATTCTGTTTATGTTTTATATGTATGTTTTGATTAAATTTGTTTAGTGTATAAATAAATAAGTGACGAATTTTCAGAAAAATTCGTGAGCATGACATGTGCATCACTGCCGAAATATCTAATTTTTAATCGCGACAAATCCCGGCATTAAAATAATAATGTATGTACAAAAATTATTTTTTAGTTGATACAAATGCGGCCTAAAAGTCAGACTACCTGAACAAAGTCGAAAGGTCGGAGCACAATGCGATGGAATGCGCAGACAATTATATTATTGCTAATTTTAATGTATCTAAATCATACCGGTGAAGTCAGTTCACCGAATGAAGGTCCGAGGCAAAGACGCCCCAATGATCCTAGTCCAAGCGGAGAGGACTGAAGCAGGTAAGTCAATTTTTAATATCACTCACCTGCTCGGCCTCAGCATCAGGGCCGAGGAGCTTAAAAGAAGACCAGGACACATCGGGCAGTGTCACCGGTGCCAGAAGTTTGGACACGGTGCCAGTTTCTGCAACGTGGCTCCGGCTTGCGTCAAATGTGCAGGCCCTCACCTAACGAGGGACTGCAAAAAGACGCAGGAACAGCACCCGAAATGCGTCAACTGCGGAGGCGACCATCCTGCTAATTACAGGAGGTGCGCAAAAGCCCCGCATGCTGCGTCCTACGCGAACATCGCGAAGGGTGCAGCACCCCAGACCACTAAACCATCTGTTGTAGGAACAGGAGGAGCTTCGCCGCCAGCTAAGCCCCTCGAAAATCTGACGAAGCTAGCTCCCACACTGGAGAGCGCGCTCCCGATGTTGGTAGAGGTTCTCCCTCTACTTACCCAGCTGATGGCCATCTTTGGCAAAAAGTAGATGGACGCGTTAGCCCCAGCCGAACAACTCAGACTCGTTTTCTGGAACGCGAACGGGCTGCTGAACAAGCGCAACGACGTGGAGCTTTTCGCGAAGCACCACGACCTAGACGTGATCCTGGTGAACGAGACCCACTTGAGGGCAGGCTACCGCGTCAACATCCCCGGCTACGTACTCCACCGAGACGACCGCACCGACAGGAAGGGAGGAGGCACAGCCGTCTACGTCAGGATAGGTCTCAAGCACCACAAGGAGCTGACTCCGGACTTGCTACATGCGGAGGCCACAATCGTGGTCCTCGAAATGGAGCACGGAGAAAAAATGAGGCTAGTATCCATCTACAACCCCCCAAACAGATTACTACTCACAAACGACCTTCTCCTTCTTTCAGACTCGTCGATCCCGACCGTCGTCGCCGGAGACTTCAACTCGAAGCACGTCCAATGGAACTCGCTAAAAACGAATCGCAACGGGCTCGTTCTGCGTGACTTCATTCAGCGCAGGCCGTACACGATAACCGTAGACGCGCCGGACACGCCCACGTTCTACAGCCACATCGTTCCGGGGGTCGCTGACGTTCTGGACATTGCCATGTTTCAAAACTTTCTCGGAACTTACATCATGACCAGCCTGTACGAGCTCTCGTCCGATCACAATCCCGTCCTGTTGACGATGGACCTGTCGAACGCCCTACTGACGGCACCGCCGAGAATGCGCACCAACTGGGTCAAATTCAGGGAGACATTCGAGAACATCGTCACAGTCCCGGCGGGGATGCAAAGCGGAGAGGAACTGGACGCTGCGGTGGTCCGATTCACGGAAGAGATCATGGAGGCGGTCACGTCCAACTCTTCACCGATTGACCCCACAAAGGAACCGCCGGTACCGCTCCACATCAGGCAGCTGATCCGAGAAAGGAACCGTTCCAAAAGAAACTGGCAAAGATTCGGCAACCCCTCTGACAAACGAGAAAGAAACAGACTGGACCGCGAGGTGAAAGCCCAGCTAGCGGAGCTACGGAACGACAGGTGGACCAAGAAGATAGAGAGCCTCTCCACGGAGGACAACTCTATCTGGAAGTTAGCAAAGTCTCTCCGAACCGAACGCGCAGCGATTCCGCCTATCAAAAGGCCGGACGGCTCGACCGCCGTCTCGCCCGAAGAGAAGGCGGAGGCGTTCGCGGACGGGCTGAGGGACCAGTTCACGTCCACGGAAAACCATTGCGACCCGAACTTCAACGCTGAGCTGAAGGAGGAAACGCAGAACGCCCTACGAGCCAGCACAGACGAACGACTGGAGCCCACAAACGCGACTGAAGTCTGCGCCTACATCAGCCGCACGAAGATTGGAAAGGCCTCGGGGCCAGATCAGGTATCAGCGAGGGCGCTCAAGTCTCTCCCGGACAAAGGCATCCTCGCTCTCACCTACATAATCAACACAACACTAACACTGAAACACTTTCCACAGAAATGGAAGGAGGCGCAGGTGGTTCTCATCAGGAAGCCGAAAACGGGCGGCACGAAGACCTCCGACTACAGGCCGATCAGTCTCCTCTCGATCGCGGGGAAGATCTGCGAACGAGTCATCGAGTCCAGACTGCGTGACGCTGCGGATAAGAGGGATATCATCCCGGCGGTGCAGCACGGATTCCGTCCGAAACACTCGTCGGTCCATCAACTGATGAGGGTCGTGGAGAAGATCAACAAAGGATTCTCGTTGAAACTCTCCACGGGCGCAATCTTCCTAGACGTCGCAAAAGCTTTCGACAAAGTCTGGCACGCCGGACTGCTGCACAAGCTGCTGGAGGGCGGTATCCCTCTGCCGCTCTGTCAACTTCTGGACTCGTACTTGAAAAACAGATCTTTTCGAGTGAGAAACGAGGGGACGCTGTCGGGTTCCCGACCGATTGAAGCCGGAGTGCCGCAGGGCTCGATCTTGGGACCGCTTCTCTTCACCTGCTACATGGCCGACATCCCCATCCCGGAGGATCGCAGAGCCCAAATCGCGCTATACGCCGACGACACGGCACTCTCCTTCACGTCTGTCAACTTGAGGCTGGCCGTCGACAAACTGCAAGGCATATGCGAGATCCTCGAACGATGGTTCGCAAAGTGGAGGATTTCCATAAACCCCAAAAAGAGCGCAGCCGTAATGTTCACCAGGAGGCCTAAAAAGAAAACCGGTAGATTGAAACCCGTCACCATGTTCGGAGAGGACATCCCGTGGGTCAGCGAGACTCGATACCTCGGGGTCATCCTAGACAGTAGTCTGACGTGGAAACCCCACGTCGAGCACGTCAGAACAAAAGCACTCGGAGGGCTTGCTGCCGTCCGCCCGATTACGGGCAGACGCAGTAAGCTCAACGTGAAAAACAAAGTCCTCCTATATAAAATGATGATAAGACCGGTCATGACATACGCGGCGCCTGTTTGGGGCTATGCACGTGCAAAATTAATCGACAGGCTTCAAGTTGTCCAGAACAGGATGCTGCGGGAGGCCACAGACGCTCCATGGTTCGTCAGGAACGTTGATATCCGCAAGGATACCAACACCAGGCTAATCATGGAGTTCATGAAGGAACTCTCCACAAGGTTCCATAAGACCCTGCCGACGATCCCGAACGACACGATCAGGAACCTGAGCAGCAGAGACGACCCATACGGACACCCCCAGCCGAGAGACATCCTCAGATACAAGCCGCCTTAAAGCAGCGCACACTCCATTATCACACCATTATTCTTTTAATTATACACACACTTATGTAAATTGACATGAAGGCTGAAAGGCCGGATTAATTCTACTTTCATTTTCAGACACAAATACATTCGACTGTGAACGACGCGCTATGCGCAGAACACACACCACCAATACTTTGACTTTGACTTTATCTAAATCATAACACGCAGATAGCTATACTTTTACTAGACAATAACAGATTGCAATTAGCCACAGATTGATTGAAATTAATAGGTGATAGTTTCATAGTAATTGAATATTATGAATGGGATTTGCAGTTGAGACGCCATCGGTCGTTGTACTCCCGTCGTGGTCGCCATAAGCATGTAAAGTGTTGCTCTCGCCGCCGCCACGTCAGTGTTGCTAAATAAATCGCCCCCCACAAACAACTATTATCAGACAATTGAGAACTGGACAGGACCATACTGAATCACTTCCATCAGGAACTTCATCGTTCCCGAATTTAAATAAGCGAGAATTTAGCTGAACTCGAACAAAGCGGAGCTACGCCAAGACAACCATTAACAAAGAAAACCAGCAGCTTTTCACTTCGATCAGACAGTCAGACTAAACAGTCACATAAATCCCAAGAATTTTTATTTAACGTGTGACTGAAAAAAATGATAGCATCAAGTAATTGTTACATAAAAATAGCATGATGCAAATGCTTCGTTCATTCAATTTTGCCATAAATGTTTCCTGTTTCAGTTCATTTCGACTAAATGCCTCAGGCCTTATCTATGTGTCATATTTACATATAGATCTTTGTTTTTCTCTACCGTTACTTTCGGAAACATAAACATCACGTTTGCGACCACATTGAGCATAAACATATCATCACATGGAGAAAAAGAAATTTTAGAAAGCGCATTTCGATCTTGCGTGATTAATTTTTCAAGGTTGCGTCACCGCCGCGTGTGATATAATGATGTGGCGCTTTTTTTGGAAAGCTGAGATGATGATGATCATCATCATCATCATCGTGAAAAGGGCACAAAAAGTGAACCGGAAGGTTAGTTAACACGTGAAAATCTCATTCCGGACCGGCGCGCTTCTAAGAAAGAAATCTTAATGTCAACACAATACATTATACGTATGAGTGACCTCAAAATCATAATCGAATAGTAGGTTATTTAGTTTATACACTATGTGTACATTGTATGTTACGTTTGTTAACGCGCTGAGACCGCTTTCAGCTTTCTTTATACGATGGACATCTCGCACGTTGCACGCCAGGGATAGTCAACAGTTTTAGACTTTAAAATTACATTGTAATGATCAAAGCTGCTTAACTGTTATAAAAACGGTCGTTACTACGCATTGATGACATTCATATAAAGTATAATATATTACATACTTAGCCAAAAGTCATGTCAAAATCAGGGTAAATAAGATTTGATATTCTAAATTTTGTTAAAATGGGGGGGACGTAGGCTAATATTAGTATGTATAATGCGTTTCTATTAAATTCGGTATTGGAGAACAAGTCGCAGAGATGCCACAATGAATGCTGAAGTAATTAATGAAAATCATAATTTTGAAGCAAATGTTAACTACGCTGAAAAAGTTTTGTTAAAGGAAAGAAAGCTGTGAATGTGAATTTTCTATAGCAGAAAAATTCTGGGAATTCACAACTTATTAAGGACAACAGATCAAGTTTTTTAACCGTAAAAAATGAACATATAGTGAACAAAGTACGCGCTGTTTTGAGGTCAGAAAAAATATAGAAAAAAACTAATTGTTATAAATCATTATATAACACGAACTGCAATGGCAATGATAATGATTACTATTTTATAATATCATCGTACATTTTAATTTAAAACGTAAATTTATAAATAAGGAATTTTGACATTAGGTTTATAAAATTTATATGAACATAAAAAAATAATGACATTACATCCGAAAGCAATTTTAAGTATTTTTATAAAATTAGCTATTGTATATGTTATGTAGGTTTTTTTAAATATATCATGTTTTAAAAATATTTTACAATTATATTAGTAATTTAGTATGATGCACTTACATTACTTAAAATTACATACATATTTACTTAAAAAAATGATAATAATATAAAGCTGTTGGAATTAAAAATAATATATATTTGATAGTCAGAAAACCATCTTTGTTTAGGATTTTAGCTGTGTAGAATTTGTGTGTGCGCAATAAAACGGTCACCGTTATGTGATGTATAATATTAAAATCATAATCATGTGTGGTAATCAGTGACATAGCTACCTCATAGCAGTCATGCAAAGCATGAGGGCCAAATTTCTGAGCACACAATATAAAAATAAGTTAGATAATATATTAACAGAGTATTTAATAAGAAATATAGATGTACATAGATATTAGAAATAGAGACAATTTAAAGATAGTTCGGTATAATATGAGTACGGCCAAGGGAATAGTGTATGTAAGTGTGAATTTGTATAATAATATTCCTAGGACAATCCGCAAAAATAAAAATGTAGCGGGTTTCCTAAATGGAATAAAGAACACCTTTGTGCATTAAAAAATAAATTATAACGTTTAGTATTTTTTATTTTCTATGATGTATGTTTAGTTAAAATTTGTTTAGTGTAAAAACTAGCTAAATAAATTATTAAAATAAATAAATAAGAAGTCTTTCTTTCCACTTGAATCAGATCCAAAATTAAATGTCTTGGAATGTAATACTTAAAGCTTTGTAAATGAGATGAAAAAAAAACAAAACCAGCTATTAACACGGAAACATGAGCATTTTTTGAAATTTCGGCAATTACAAAGATTTTTTTATTTATTATTTTATTTGTCGGCTATTAGTTGTTATGATCATGGCATTTATAAATCACAAAGTTAACACCTGCACAAGGATTTTTAATAATACACAACTATATAAATATGAATAATAAATTTAAATAAAGTGAACAATATTCGAATAACGTATAGTTTAAACACGGTATTCAAATATTCGGATTGTAATCTTTAATGGCAATGTTTAGTCTTGTATTCATATTTACCTAACCAGTTTTGATTGAGACAAAAATACTACTTTATCCTTGAACCATGCGAATGATCATAATTCAGCTAAATTGTCAATTGATACACAAACATATCTACCAGAAGTGACAATCGAACTCCGGTTCTGCCAAGATCACACCACTGCAGTGGTCAAAGATCGAACGAAAACGAAAGTGGTGTAATATTTTTTTTGCATTGTGACACTTTGAGCTTCTCTTTAATAGATAACGAGTTCAATGTCGCAATATCGTATTGAAAACCCAATGATAATTAGCGCTTTTAGCGCATAGGAGACTAAAAAACAAGATGATAAAAAAGTTTCACAACCACAGAAAACGATCTGACATTGAAATTGACCCAGCAGTGATGCATTTTGATAAATCTGATCAAATTGGCTAATTAAAATATGGAATGATATTGCAAAAGAGCACGTGTATAAGTCATATGAATTCACAATTGTAATTATATTTTAGATAGATCAAGTAAACATCAGATTGCGCCAGTGTCTTGACATTGCAATGCTTATAACACGCGTTTAGTTGTGCAATTTTGTTTGTCTATTTTCTATGCAATGAGTTGCGTTTTTAGAATTTATTATAATTGTGTGTTAATGCAATATAATATACGTATTATTTAATATGAAATTATTCTGCAATTTGCTATAAATTGAGTGGAGTATTAGGTTCCGAGTACACCGGTGCGGAATACGTTACAATAAGACCGGTTGCGGCAACGATACATATATTACATATCGCTGGATGTGTTTAAAACAATATGACGTTATTTAAGTCTATCTATATCTACAAATATACAGCTATCAAGCAATACTAATAATTAAAAAGGTGTTTTTTTATATAAACTTAGGACCTCGCATTTCTACTAACAGGAAACGGGCTAAATCTTAAAGTAATACAATAGTTATTAATTCACTTCATTCTCAAACTCATAATGCTATTATTTTTCTAATATTGTATATGTGTATAATATATTTTCGCTAAAAAAAACAAAGCTTGATGAAAAATCAACGAGAAACTCATGTGTCTCTTTACTCACTTTACTTCTCTTTGATACATTTAATCGCTCAATTGCCTATTCATCACTTTAAATAACGTTCGTGAAATTATAATATATACTATATCACAAACCAAAAACCTGATTAGGAATGCAGTTCTAGAACGATCAAGTCACTTTGCGGTTCTTCTAAAACTTGTAATTAAAACCAGAGGAGCTGAACATTTTTTTAACAACACTATACGTCAAACGATACGGTAATTATAATGTCTCATACAGGAAATTCATAATTATTATTTACGACAGCGATTAATTGTAAATATTTGCACAACAGACTACAATGGAAAATTAGTTTTTCCACAATGAAAATTTCCATAATATAACATTAGTTCAAACAGATTTATATATCATTAGTTCATACAGATATAAATTCATTATTAAGCATGTTTTACAATATACGTCCAATGATTATCATATTTTTAATAATGAATGTGAGAGTAATTATGCATTAACGAATTTCCTTTTACATCGACGACTACATACGATTTTCAAATATTAGCCACACTGTTTTTATGTATCGATTGCTTTTTAATGGAATTACAAAATAAAAACTGTATCCACTAGTATTAAGTAGCCTGGTTTGTTTCCAGCGAATGACACATGTAAATATTAATAAAAAAAAATAATCATTGTCTAAAAAAATATAGATCTAATTTTGCAAGTTATTGCTTTTGACGTGAATTTTTGACTTCTGAGAAGGAATAATTGGTTTTGCGCTCTCCTATTGATCAAAATTCGGTTTATATGTTCCTCGTTTAATTTGTAATATTATTAAAAAAGTCGTAATGTGAACGCCAAATTACGGAGCGTTCCCACTGCGACGGCGCCGACACAATTTTATTGCTTTTGACGTGGATTTTTGACTTCTGAGAAGGGATAATTGTTTTTGCGCTCTCCCATTGGGCAAAATTCGGTTTTTATATGCATTATTCGATTCTCACTCATAATGTTGTTATAAAAAGTATTAATATAAGCACTTAATAATGGAGTGTTTTTACCGCGATGACACGATTTTTTTTTTTTGACCTGAACGGGAGGTTCACCATATGGAAACACTGAGCAGCAGAGAAAACACGACTAATTATCAAGTAAATATTATGAGTAGATATATTTAATAATTTTCATGAGGTGTCATGAGGCCCGGAATCATTGTTTTCCCAGGGCCCAGGTTCACTCTCGGTGGGCCTGGTTGTGAGAATTATTCTATACATTACAGGTAATTAATTCAAGTTTCCAGTTCTGAAAGTGACGGACTTGAGTTATTCTTAATATATCTTGTTTGATTTGCTAACGGCCATTCAATGTGTGGCGCTCAACCACTGGTGCAGTTACCATACATACATTTTAATTTTAAATATCAATATATTAAATTACTTCAGCGATTTTCATCATACATACAACCTTACTTGTAAAACTGTGTTCATTTTAGTTGAATTTTAGACTTATTTTTAAATGCACGACGGCACTCAAACGTTTTCCCATAACCCGTTTCACCGGTTTCGTTTTCGTATTTTAACTGGGTTTCGGATGTGACCCACATCCGAGTTCAAATGCAAAAGACTCATATTTTACAATTGACGAACAAAAACTATTCAACTTAAACCATGGTTCTAAAATGACAATGAATTGTGCAATGAGTAAATTGTAAATAATGACCAATCAAACAAACAGCTGTGCTGCCATAAATAAGTCAATCTGTATGATGATTTCATTCATTTTATAAAATATAAATAATCATACACTAACATATAATAAAAATGGTTCGATTTCGTATTATTTTTTAAATAAATCATAAATGAAGAGGTCCTATGATTGACATTGTGAGATGGCGGCATAAGACTTATGTTTTTCATATACCGTTATGTATCTCTGTGCCAATTAACCACTAAAGAATGCCCCAAACGACCCACCTTCGACTGGTTCAAACCGATCGAGCGATGCTTAACCATCAGGTTTTAAAAAAAGCTATTAGAGATGATAATATAGCGAAAGCTGCATATTAATCGCGCTAACAATAACAATTTTATACAATATAATATAATTGTATGAAAATATGTAATCATACATTTGAAATCAGCATTAATATATGTATGAAGACCCCTAGGCAATAACATGTTAACTAACATTTTTCTCGAATATTAGTTAATAGACTAGATTTAGACTCTTTCAAATTAATACTCTCAAAACATCTAAAATATTATTTATTGAACTAAAAAGTAAAAGTCAAATATATCACTTACAGCAAAAACGTGTTAAGATACTTAGTTAACGTCTTCTTGACATGAATCAAAAATGATTTCAGAAGTAGAAAAAGGTGTTATAAACCTATATATATTAAATTTTATTGTACTGAAAAAAATGTTAAATTAATTTAATAAAAATATATTTAACTATTTTAATTACAACTGTTAAAATGTCAAAAACGCATTTTTTGTAATGTTTATAATATTATCTGATCATAAAACAAGAATTAAAAGTCATTTATAACTTCATTACAGCATAGACATAATATAAAAATCAATGCACAATTATAGTGCACTTCTATATTAATTTCAGAATAAGAAGAACTTCGACCTTACTATTGTTAACTCTTTTTAATTTATTTTTTGACAATAGCTTATCGACGTGAACTATACGTAAATAAATTTTAATCATTTGCTACTATCGTAATTTGACAGTTCTACCATTGTTATCTTAGTTGGCAATTAAAAAAGCACCGCACAATACTATCATTAAACTTTTTAATGATAAAATAAAATGGATGTATTGCTAATAAATACAATTATAAGGCTTAATTTCAACGTATTAGCAATTGTTTTCTATAAAGAAAATGCAATTTTATTAATTTTAATAATATAATTAATGAATAACTCATTTAGGAACTGAAAAATTTCATTAAAAACATTATTACTTAAGGCTTTTATAAGCAATTTGGATCTATCTACAAACCTTACAAAATATAAAATGCTATATTGCAAAATCGTTTCTAAGGAAACTTATAAGATTAGGTTAAAAATAAAATTTTCACATACACATGTTACTGTGATTCTATGTACATTGTTTTGTTGACTTGAGAATTAAAATTCAAGAAATTATTATACAAACTACATACATATTTGTTTTTATTTTGAGAAGAATTTCTTCAAGATCGTAGACAAACATTAGAGCATTCCAAACCTTATATACTCGACTACTATTTGTAAATAATATGATAAATTTTAAATATTAGCTTAGTTAAATTATAAAACAGGAAAATTAAATTAATTATTAAGATAATTTAACTTTTAAATAAAAGAAATATTTAATAAAGTACATTTTTTCTTTATTTTTGGTACATTTGTCATGATTGAAAATATTGTTCATATAAATATTTTTTTAATTAAAAAAAAATACTAACTTATATACAGGAACCTATTTTTTAACCAGGAATATATATATTAAATAATAATAATTTAAAATAAATTTATAGTAAGTGTAGCGGACCGCTCCGAGCGGCACTTGCTTGGAGACGGCATTTTCACAATGGAAGGACCGTTCGTGTAATGTGGTTTTTAAGCTGAATGCGCTAAAAAATACATCCACGAATAGCTAAAAGCTAAGCTGAATACGTGAAAGCAATAAATAACAGTTCAACAAATGCTGATTTTATGATCTCGCCCCTATAGATAAAAATATTTTTGGACGGCCCGAAAATTCGGCCAGTTTCTTCTAAATTACACCAAATGTTTCCTATTTTTTTCGAGTCGAGCACGTGCTAAAATAATGAAATACTAAACATACTTCATCAAACTCAAAAAAATAGTTGGGAAGGGGGGGCAAAATTGGTCGCCTACCCCAGAAAGTTTTTGCATATTAATGACATGCATTGAGTTACAGATTTTTAGGATGGTGAGGATCGCCCCGGGAGGCACAAACCTTTGCTACGCCACTGATGAGGATTACCTTTTGAGTTATATGCGACTTGATAAAAACACGTTTATTATTCTCAAGTGCACGTGGTGATCACAAAATTTTGGCGGATTAGGACTAAATAATAAGAGTATAAGTCTTCCGTTGCAAATTGATAGTGGTTAGCCCAATGTGTAGTGATACACCAGACTTAAAACAAAATCTATTTTATTAATTATAAGCTATTATTACAGCTTACAATCATTAGATGTCAATATGCACGACCCAGCTCGATTTTACTTTATTTATTCTTATGCGAGAATAGGGAAATCAAAGAAAATAAAAGCAATATAATCGTGCCGTTATGATTCTATTAACGCATTCACTAAAACTATATTAACTAAAGGACTCCCAACGTCTTCGGTAAGGAAATATTTGGAACGTTACTTAACAGTTCTCACTCGAAAAGCATTTTTTTTAATTTACGAGCAGTTGCTGCTGTTTTACTCCCAGTTTTTAACTCGTACGAAAGTTTGCTCTAAATTGCTTATTGTGTTTCCACTTAAATAGAAAACATTCACTGGTCAAAAATTAGTAAAAATGGTGTGATGAAATACCAAATAAACAATTCATTGAATAACTTGATTTAGTTTCAAGAGATATAATAATTGTAAGTTAGTATACTTAGTAGAATTAGTATAATTTGTAACTAACATCACAATAAACAACTTTTTGTTTCCTTAACATCTAAATTTCGCAGTAAATAGACAACTAGAAAAAACAAGATCGGTTCACTTTACCATTGAATTTGAAACGATAAACAAATATGTGTTGCATCTACGTTGTTTACAGTTTCCCTTCGATCGATGCGTTATGGAACTTTCGCCGATCGCGCGACGGAGAAAGTAAAAAGGCGAACACGGCTAGGTGTCAAAAGTTTGAAATGTCGCGCCGTTTGCCCCCGTTTGCGATTCGCGATCGTGAAAACGCGCGCGACAATGTAAAAGTTGACATTAAAATGTGACCCATTAAAATGAACAGTTACGCGAGAGGAGAAACTGCGCTCAAGAAGACGAGAAGAGAAGAAAGAGAGGTCGACTCACCTCCGCGGTGCTCGAGGATGGTCGAGGGAAGGTCGTGTCTTCGATCGATAGTCTCCGTCGAGTTATTGGATCAGTGTATGTATTGTAACTACCGCAAATGTGTATAATGCGACGGCGCAACCAGACGACGCGACCAGACAACACGGCACGCATCTCCCCACTGACGCTCGATCGTCGTAGCTGTCACTCGACACCATATTCAACGGTCGCGCCACTCACTCGAGGGATGTGCCGTGTCGACGCAACTATTATTTTTTTACCGTCTTCAAAATTTAACGAATTATAAGACAATTATCACGCTTATTTAATTTAAAAACACGTTTAAATTGTAACTGTTTATTTTTATCGGCGTCACGCTTAGAAACCAGATTGTTATGAACATAAGTTTTTTTTATTTTGGCCCGATCGCCTGCGAAAGTGGCCAACAACGTTTTGCTACATAAATACGTTTTTTAATTTAAAACTGTTTTTTATCGCCGTTCGTATATTTATTCCCCAAACATCGGTTAAAAATTGCAAATAACCGTTCAATAACCAGTGTCGTGTGTTATTCAGTGTTATCGACGACACTACAGAATAGAGAATATATAGAACGGCCGCTGCGTACAAATACGCATATAAAAATTGAAGCCGCTTGCAACACCAATTTGACTTGGGCGTCGAAAGCCACACAGGACCATTCTCGTATCCATTATACATTTACATTTTTTTTTGGAGAAAATATTTTAAATAAGAGTTTTGCCATTATTATAATTATTTTAAAATAAAAATAAATAAAATATTGCTTACATAATATGTAGTATTAAATCCAGAAACAAAATATAATTATATATTATTGTAGATTTATTCACACGGCTCGTTTCCGATGCACAGTTGTATTTCGCTTGAGAACATCAATTGGGTTTATTTAATTTAAATAAAATACAATTTTAAAATATTTATTTATTTAAATTAAATTAAGACCATCGTAACTTAACAGGTAACCCCAATGCGTCACAATGTCCGAAAAAATACATTGTATTATTTCAATACGCAAAAAATAATATATAATTAAAATAATACATAGAAAGAAGCAAAATAAATCATAAAATATATAATACGAACCGGACCAGCTCCTCGTAGCTGACGTTTAATAGATCAATATGCAATGCCAGCGTATTAAAGAGCCGGATGGCCACAGCCATAAGCGAGTTGAAAAGTGCAGACATCGTAGCCCTAACGGTTATCAAAAGAGGACGCGATCGTGATTCTTGAAAACGTTCTGAAAGCAAAAACTGGAATTCTTCGAAAATAGCTGGATTGACGATAGCATCCTTCAGTAGTGTGAAGAAATGCTTAGTGACATACAATTTGTATGCGAATCGTATCCCAATCGTATCCCGAGAAGGAGCTTGCAACATATTGAATGCATTTATACAATTTTAAATCATCTGCGTACAGAAGAAAACTTGAATGTTTAATTGCCGTATTTGTCATTAATAAATAACATAAAAAGCAGAGGGCCCAGTTTAGACACTTGAGGAACCCCCGAAGGGGTGAAATACTCTTTCGATAATCGGTCGCCATTGTCACTGTTTTGGTGAAAGACAGAAGGTTAGTAACAGTGGAACGGGTGGGACGAAATCCATACTGTTGGTCCAACAAAACTTACAGAATGTGATTAAATACGTATTTATTGATAATTATTTCGAACAATTTAGCAGGGGTTAACACTACGACTTGTTTTGTGATTAAGCTGTATGGGATTTAAATATGGTAATTTATATGATATTTTAAATATACGTTATTTTTCTTTCATATGCTAATACCCTTTGCACAATTTATAATCATGCTTAGGATCGTTGTACTATTGGAATAAAAAACTCGGTGTAATGATAGAGATAAAGAGAACTTATATAATTGCGAAAATAATCGTTTGCCACAAAAGGGGCCTTTGACATTACATCATACCTCTAAAGCGCTGTAGAAACGCCTCTAAGAAATGAATTACTATTATTTGTACTACAACCCAGACCCGCCTATCTAATTGGCAGTTGGTCCAGAATCAGTAAGTGCCTCCTTTGGATATCTAAATAATAGTTCTGTCATACCAGACATTCTTTACGTTTTCGGATCCCATTCCATTCGAGAATACGCTATCTAATTCAGACAGTTAAATTTAAATCTAACTGGATTAGATATTCAGAGTTAAGCATTCCACATGCTAGGAGTTTACCCCCTATCCACCTGTACCACTTTAGACGACTTGTCATTAACTATCGGTCTATGACATTCTACAACTGACATTAAATGACAATAAATCCAGTGAAAATAATTGATGTTAATATTACGTACAAACTTTGTCTGATAAATAATAGATGATATAACAAATAAAGCTTATCAATATTCATAATAATTAGAATATAAAACATATTATGAGAGAATATTTATATTTATAATAAACAAAACTGATATTTAAATTTAAAAAAAATATGTTTTCGCAACTAAAAAATAAATTCAATCCGTGTATTTTAAATGATAGTCTTATTTCTCATGCATATACAAAGATATGTACATATTAAAGCGTTTATTATTCCGTGCGTCCGCGATGTAAACAAACGTTATACTGTTTAACTCATTAGCCTCCACGTTCACATATATCAAGTAAGAATTGATGAAATCAATAACGAGGCGTTAGCATCTGGTATAAATAAATATTTTCTTTTATAGAAAAAAAATCAGACTTATGATAAATTAGTTTATTTTAAAAGGGTATTGGACTCCACTGCGGTATCAAACGTATGTTAAATGATGCCTTTATTAATATAAATATTTTAAAAACAAACCTTACAATATATCGTTTCTATTGAGTAAAAAAAGTACAGAACAAATTTCTTAACGACTTTATGGAGTCGGTCTATTTGTGCGGCACCCTTTTTAAGCTTTTTTGTTTTCCTAGCTGTTTTAAATAGACCAGAACTGCTAGATTACTAACGCCCAACTATTGTGGAAGCTCTTGAATTGTTAATCGTGCTCTTAAAGTGTACGAGCAGTTTCTGCTGATTTACTGTGCGTTTGAAGTCACACAAAAAATATTCGCTTATTTTCTAAATAATAATAAAACCGAAATTGATGTTACCACGACATATACCGAAAAAAGCATTTTGAAATCATTTTAACATAAGCACGATAAGATTAAATTTTCTTTAAAAAAAAATATTTATGATATTGCTATTTATACGTATGCATATAAAATTGTCAAAACATATCCAATTATTTCTTGGAAGTAAATAATTGCACTAAATTTTTATTATTAGTATTTCATTAAATGATAAATTCAAGGGGGGGTGGGGTGGAGGCAGGAATAACTTAACCAACCCCTTCTCCTCTCCTAAACGAAAGCCCTGGCTATAAAGTATATACAATTTTATGTTTTTTTATAAATAAACCAGAAACAAACCTGTATAATACAAGGATGTCTTTCTAGCTTTTCCCAAAAGGGGGGAATATGGCCAGTCTGTGGTCGTTTTTTCAATAATTCGGTTTTATTAAGAATTATATTTTTTCTTTAAATACATTTTTCTGGTCCAATTCAAGAGGGGACATATGCCCCACCTAAACCCCATCCCCCTCAAATGACGTTATTCTACAAAGTATTAAATTTATATTGAAAACTATAATTTATTGTGTAACTAATTCATATTCATTATTTTTGTGATGCGAATGGGTTAAATGTCAAAATATCAATAAATTAAGACCGCCTAGCGGCCATAACGAGTTTGACAGCCGACCTGTGTGTTTGTGTTTTTGGTTATGTGGAAAACAGCCTCCAAAGGAATCGCCAGATGGGTAACCCGATCGATATATTTATAACTAAAATCATAATATAACATTAAATTCACCGTTTGATAGAAGTTTTGGCCATATTATTGATAACTTTTTGGTTAAAACCGGTTATGATAGTTGATTATTTTTATTCCTAATTATTATGTTTACGCGAAACTTTCAGTAAATTTATCACTGACAATGAATGCAAAAAGATTAAATACAATCTACTTTTTTATTTTTGTTGTGTTATTTGCCTTATAATGGCGGTAAATATAATATATTCTTTTCTTCAGGGTAATGAACTCACTGTGCAATTAAAACACGATATTGAAACCTACTGGAAGGTCTACGTGACAAAGACTAAAAATGAAGTACTTACGAGAAACGAGAAATATTACGTCTTGTCTATGTTTCCGTACCCTTCGGGAAACTTGCACATGGGACACGTCAGAGTGTATTCTATATCGGATAGTATAGCTCGCTTTCAAAGGATGAACGGTTATAGAGTGATTCATCCGATGGGCTGGGATGCGTTTGGACTGCCAGCTGAAAACGCTGCTATTGAAAGAAAGTTAGCCCCAAGCAAATGGACCACTGAAAACATATCCAAGATGAAAGAGCAACTGTTTGATTTGGGTTGCAATTTTGATTGGAAACATGAGATCAACACTTGCGACCCTGCTTATTACAAATGGACACAAGCTATGTTTTTGGAATTGTATAAATCTGGATTGGTCTATAAGAAAGAGGTGAGTGTAAAACAATTTTCAAGTAATAATATATATTCGTCCCGTTTTTTAAATTGCATATTTTTACATTCATAAGTTTAATTGATTAATTATGTTTATATCTCAATATAATTATATCACTTTTTAATTCTCATATCCGACGAAGAATTCTTCCCGAACATAAAAAAACAAATTTGGTTTTGGTAAAGGACATCTGAATTTTCGGAATCGAGATCATACAGAAAAAAATTAAATTGTTTATGATTATTGATCTAATTTAACATTACAATATGGCGTGTTCAACCTGTAGAACGTTTTTGCACAACGCATGTTGGTGTGAAATACAATGAATTGTAATTCGTTCCTTATCACTGCATTCCTCACTAATCTTGTCCTTTATTTTCTTCAGAACTCTTGAATTTTTGCCAGTTAAACTTGGGGCTTTATCAGTAGTCACACTCACGAATTTTTTCCATGGTAATTTATACTTGATTAGGCAATTATTTACTTGTTCAAAAATATAATTTCCAGTTGTCTGATCCTTCATGGACTCCATTGATACAGGTTCTTCGATTATGTCGAAATTAGGGTTACATGTTTTTATAAAAAATAATATCTGAGCTGTTTTCTTCTGATCGGTACTTTCATCGAGAGCGATTGAATACCATGTTATCAATTGTAATATTGATAAAAGTGGCTTATTCAAATCACTAATACATTAAATTCTACATGTTATTGTCCGTCGAGATTAACTTACATTTCGTAATTGTTTTTCATAACTCGGACACACAATATCAGCGGCTGCAATCATGCATTCCTTAATAAAGTCACCATAAAAAAATAGTTTATTCTTCTTTGCAATTATAAGGTAATTGCATAACTCGGTTTTGTAGCATCTTCTTGTTTCATAGTCATACGGGTAAATGTATTTTGTCGTGAGAATAAATTGTTACTTTATTTACTTGCTGTTTTCGATCTAGCTTTCAAAGTTAATTCCGAGTTTTTTCCATTATGTTTGGATGTCTTTTAATATTATAATCTTTCAACACTGCAATACTATTGTATATTTTTTGCATATAAGACAAAGAGTTTTATAGTTTAAGTAAGTGAAAAAAGTATTTTATTTTCCATTCTACGTTAAAAACATTCTACTTATCGACTTTTCTTCTCTTATTCATTTAAGGTGTATTATTTAATATATTTTTTTTAATATATATATTAATTTATTCTTTATTATTATCACGTAACAAAATGAAACACATACAACACATTAATTTGAAAAAAATATACAAAAAGCGATTATTTTTCTCAGATGTTCACAGTTTTAATACGTGTTAACTTGACAAAATTAATGAACTAACTGATAAACAATAAAAGAAAATTTCCAGAATGTAACAAAATTGTTATATTTGAGAATATATCAAGGTACATTTTTGACTACTAAACACATGTTTGGTAGCAAAAATATTGTATTGTTTCGCCAGTACCTACCTAGACGCTGGATCGTGAAACTTAAATCGCAAAACCAACTTAAAATGTTTTTTTTTATTATACATACATATTTTTTTTAATAAAAGTAATTTCTAAAATGCTTCACGGGTCGAATCCAGCCTGCCAATAAAAAAAAATTAGTTTTGGACAGGTTAGGTACGAGCGAGCAGCAGCAAGCGAGCGTTGGTCAAAACAGTGAACACCCAACGAATAACTATTTGCAATGAATCTACTTAAAAGGAGGGTTATATAAATTGGCATCAAGATTTAACTTACATAAATGGTTTAAAATACCAATTAAATGTATAAATTATTTGATTTTTATTACTTTGACAAACACCGAACAGTGAGAGCATACAATAACTAATTACATTGTTCATAAATTCTATTGCGTGTACCCTGTGAAATTAAGTGATTTGCTAGTGCATATATTGCCTAATTAATATATGCATTTTATATTGCTACCAACATACTAAATGTAAATGTTAGACATCAATTAACTTCTTCATTAATACCGTGTTAATTAATTAATGAGTTAAGAAAACGAGACAAATATGTTACTTACAAACTATTACAATACTATTCATTATTTTATGGTTTATTTTTTCAAGGCGTCTGTTAATTGGGATCCGATCGATCAAACTGTCCTAGCCGATGAACAAGTCGATATTAACGGATGCTCATGGCGTTCTGGCGCTAAGGTAGAAAAGAAGCTTTTGAATCAGTGGTTTGTGAGGACAACGCGTTTCGGTAAAGATTTGTTTGATGGTTTAAGCGATTCGAGCTTAATCGATTGGAAAGATATTACCGCGCTACAGAAACATTGGATCGGCGAATGCAACGGAATCTCAATCGACTTACCTGTAATATACACTGACCCGTCTACCGAATCTCTCAAATCTTTAACGGCGTGGACTAAAAAACCTGAAACTTTGCTTCATTGTAAATTTATCGCAATCCCTACAACGCACATATTAAACGATGATAAATTGGTTTCATTCGAATCAGAGTTTTATAAGAGACTCACCGTTTTCGCCGAGAATCCGATTACGAATCAAAAGTTGCCGATTTATGTTACAAGTGCTATTAATTTTCCCGAAGGAGTAGAAGCACATATAGGTTCGCCCGAGATTTACGAAGAAGATAAAGAATTTTCTATAATATCTGGCATACTGAATGATGATTATGTTACATTCAACAAATCTGAACAAGAGATTCAAAATATGCGGAATCAAGTATGTGAAAAAGCTAGGAAATTAAACATAGGCGGTTATCCGGTAAGTTCGAAGCTGAAAGATTGGCTCATTTCTCGGCAACGATATTGGGGCACTCCAATTCCGATGGTCACTTGCAAATCCTGCGGAATACAACCGGTTCCAGAAGAACAACTGCCCGTCATACTGCCCGATATTGATGTTGAAATTAGTAAATCCGGACAGTCTCCTCTTATAAATGCAACGGAATGGTTGAATACTCAGTGTCCTAAATGCGGCGAAGAAGCTACGAGAGAAACTGACACCATGGACACTTTCGTTGACTCATCTTGGTACTTTCTTAAATATCTAGATTCGCAAAATAGTTCTGAAGCTTTCTCAAAAGAAAAGGCATGGCCAAACTTACCGGTCGATGTGTATATTGGAGGAAAGGAGCATGCTGTTTTGCATTTATACTATGCCAGATTCATGACTCACTTTTTGCACTCAATCAACAAAGTGCCCATGAGAGAGCCGTTCAAAAGACTGCTCGTTCAAGGGATGGTGTTTGGAAAAACGTTCAAAGTAAAGGAGAGCGGTAAATATGTTGCGGAGAATGAAGTCAAAGTAATCGACGAAGAAAAAGCGTTTACTTTGGACTACGGCTTACCAGTAGAAATCGGTTGGGAAAAGATGAGCAAATCAAAGTTCAACGGCGTCGATCCCGCTACTCTATTCCGGGAGTATAGCTGTGATACAACAAGACTGTTCATGCTCGGGGATGTTACTCCCGTGTCTTCGAGGCGCTGGTGCAATGATAGTATGTCTTAAAATAATTATTTAATCATACCAAAAAGTAAAATTTTTATTTTCGTTACAGCTTTCCCTGGAATTCTCAATTGGGAGTACAAATTATGGAGCATGGTCAACAAGTTTATCTTGCTTCGCTCCAATCCAGAAAGTTTCCATGGCAAAGAGGGTATATTAGAATCAGTCGAATTTAAAGTTAACGAAAACAGCATTTGGACTTCGCGAAATTATTTTACGACGCAGGCTACTTATCATTACAATTACACTAATCATTTAAGTGTAGCAATTTCTAAGTTGCAAGGTGCAACAAAAGCTTTATTGGTACGCTCATTTACATACAATTTAAAATGAAATATATGATATTAAAATCAAAATAATATACTTTCAGAAAGTTCCAAAAATGTATATTCCGATCAGCAGCGAGTATGAGCGTCTTCTAGGATCTAAAATTTTAATGCTTGCTCCCGTAGCTCCTCATTTCGCTTCTGAATTATGGGCTGGATTCATAAGTGCGGAGAACAGAGTGAATGCCGATGCTTCCTACTTTGACTGGAATAAAAATGTCCTCGATCAAAAGTGGCCAGTAGTGGACGCACATTGTAATCTAGAACTCGTTTGTCTTGTAAGTATACAAATATACAAAACAGAAACAACATAGACAATAAAAACTGCAATATCTTAAAACCATATAATTTGTCAGTCAATAGAAATCGATTCTAAATATTGCCTTATCTAAGTTGGTTATAATAATTTTTTTAATATATCCATTTCAATATCGGTATATCATAAATTTTCTTTATTGATAGTTATTAACTCGACATTTCATTAATAATGAAAATATTGCGTTTGCTATTAACTTTCCAAAAACATCACACAGCACACTATATTTATGTGAGCTATAAAACCCCTAAACCTAAAAATGTTTCGAGCCGCTGTTTAACTTTTTTTATATTTGGCGTGCTGGAAAACGATATATTGTTTTTTTTTAGGTTAACAATGCAGTTATATGCAGTATTCCACTTTTACGAGATGACATGAATAAGTTAAAGGTAAACGAAGCTCTGACTCTCGTCCATCAAAATGCCAAAGTGGTGAAAAAGCTGAGAAACGAAATTGCAAATGTAGACTTCAAAGTGTTTGAAAATTGCCGTGGTTATATCAATATAAAAACGAAAATCACTCAAAAACAGAAAAAAGAGAAAGAAGTCGCTGCCGAAACAGCTTAATTAGTAATTAAATTACTTTTTTTCTTGTTAATTATATGCATTTATATAATGTTGATAGTTTTTTTATATGAAGTATGAAAGTATTTTAAAAATATACATACTTTTTTTATGATTTGTCTAGGTATTTTTAATTATGCCACAATGTGACGATTAAAAATGAATAAATATTTTTATTAATAATTGTTTTTTTTAATATTTAAAAGTCTACAAAAATTAACACATTGCAGTCCGAGCAATTGCACACAAATCTTAAAATTAAACTGTTTTGTCAATCTCTTCTTCAAGTTTTTGATATATTCCGTCATGAATAAGAATATTTTTAATATATTCATTGCAATCTTTTGTATTTGGTTCCTTTTGAAAGTAGGTAATGTATTAAGAATTTTTCTCACTTAAATCATTTATATTTCTATCAAAAAAATCATCAACATAACTAGAGATATTCGACGAAGTGTTCTTATAATTTTTGATAAATGATTCACTAATCCTAATATTATGTGTTAAGAAATATATTTTTTTTACTGTGGATGTACCAACAATGAAAGGTCCATGGTCAAACAAAAAACAAGGGAAATCGTCATTTAGGAACACTCAAGAGCTTGTTCACATTACAAGGCAAGCTCATAATAGACATGCAGACTATCTAAAGTAATTATCCTCAATTACAACACAGCAAAAACTCTTTATTTATGAGCTTAGAGACACACGCCTAGAAACAATATACATGGCCTTGCCTATAAATGAACATCTATAAGCTATACGTTTTCACCAAAGAATGGTATACGAGATGGAATTAAACAATGATGCTATTGGTCCTAAATTAGCCTTCTCACCAGGGTAGGGGAGGCGTTTTAAATTTTACCGACTCCAACTTAATATTATGGTTCAACTCCGATTTAAATTTTAATAAGATTATTTTTTGCCAGCATATAATTGAAGAAAAAAGTCACTTTTATTGACTTATTATAATGATATGTACCAAAAATAAATTTAGTAAAAAAAATATACTTAGTAAAATAAACTATTTTTATCTGTAGATAGAAAACGATGCATTAAAGTTAATAAAAATAATAAATAAAATAATTATACTCGCAAGGGAAAAATCTTGTTTTATTTTGCCAGGTTGACTAAATCTAATCTTAAATTTTTAATAATACTAAATCTAAAATTTTAAAGGTGGAAAATAAAAAATATGTCACATTACTTGATATACAGACTCCGAAACTACCAATCAATGAATAACTTCCGGATGTATATTTTTTATTAAAAGGTTTTTTAATTAATAGTTAGTGTTTTGATTTAAAAAATGTTATAATGCAATAAACGTCAATTATCACATCCTTATCGTTATTTATGTCACTAAAAACGTTATATATGCTGATAAGGAGTTATATGAATATGCATTTTTAAAAATGGCGGCATTATTGATGCATTGCATTGTTTCCAGATTGCTTTTCATTGTCATACTTTCACACATGGTCTATCAAATATATTTTAGAGGTAATAAATACATATATTATAAAGCATTTTTTATTTTTTTCTCTAGGATGTTTTTAACAGTTACATTTTTAACTTTTGATATAGCCGCCATTCTGAAACAAGATGGCGGTTCGAATTGACCCAAACTTATATAAACTAATATATCTACAATGATAATTTAAAACAGTTTTTAGAAAATCTAAGCAAAACTATGGCATTATTTATTGGACATAAGTAAAAAAAAAACTTTATAACTAATATTAATTTTCTTTATTTCAGCTTATAATTCGGTATATGGAACTGTGAATTTTTAGAAGACTCAATGTTCATCTATCCTATACTTGCCAGTATATGCTCGCAATAATTGTAATGGGGTATTTCTTTGTTTTGATAGTTCCTTGGAATATATGAATAAACATTCGTTAAACGAAATACTACAATTTGAGGTGACTGATTTTATACACAAATTTACAGGTAAATCGGTAAAATATATAGTTAATACTGGTCTACCAGTTATTATGGGTAATATAGTGACCAGATTTTGAAAATATCAAAGGAGGACACTAATATCTCGGAAATTTTTGTCCGAGAAAGACGAAGGAGGAGAAATTGTTATGGGAGCTGAAAAATAGTCATTTCGGAAATTTTTGGTAGTGTATTACAGTATAAAACAACATTTAAAAAATTAGGAATAGACTAGTTAATGGCACTAAAGCAAGTTACCCAGGATCTCAAGACCTAAACATCTGCGTCTTTGTTTGAATGCATATTTAATTTTTTTTTAATTTATTTGGGATATCAGTATTTAGTACACGATAACTGCTGTTGTTTTGTTCAAACCGCCATGAAACTTTTCTAAAACATTAACTTTGTAAATATTCAGGCTAAGTTCGTTAGCCAACTTAATCTGTCACCTAATCATGTTTTTGTATCTCCATTAAAAATAATATCTTGAGGCCTTAGGCTGGAATTTTTCGACATACACTTTTTGGAAGCATTGAAATTTTTTGGAAGTTGCGATATGAGATTATATATTTTTATCCAAATCTACATATATGTATGTATGTATATAAAAAATATTTCTTTAGTTGTTGAATAAATCAATTTTATTATATTTGTTTTGTATGTTGATCTTTGGTTTAAATCAGTTTTTTTAGAATTGAATATGGTATTATATATTATTAAATTCTAAATAGTCTTACAAATGTAAATATATTATCGAAAATTAAAGGCTTTGCCAAACAGAGAGCGAAGCGAAAGCGGGGCGAGGCGTTTTTGTTTTGTAATACACCGAGTCCTTCGAGTCTCATCACACAGAAAAGCGAACGCGTAGCGTTCCAAGGCGTGTTATAAAAATAAAATAAAAATATAAACACCTCGCCACGCCTTCGCTTCGCTCTCTGTTTGACAAAGCCTTTAAGGCAGATTGGAATTTATTATAAATGTAATAATTTTCTATATGCGTTAACTTGCTAATGTATCTGTTATACTTATTTATAGGGTTATAATGATGCATATAAATGAAATTCATTCAAATGTTATACAGGAGGGAGTTTTTGCACTTTTGAAATTTTTTGTAACACTATGGATGTATGGCAGGTTGCCCCATCTTGTTGCATCCAAGTCCTCTAATCACGGCTGGAAAATATCCCTCAGCATCTTGACATATTTAAAAAGTACAAAAACTTATGACCCACCATATATTACGTTTATTTAAAAACGTCCAAGTAATATCAAAAATATCACCTCACGAGCCGCCACTTTTCTTTATTTACATAATTGCAACATGACAATAGATTCAGAAAAAAAAACAACTTTCAACTTTTAATTTATTTATTAAAAACAATAAAAAAAACATATAACCCAATGTCCAAAATAAAATAATAAAACATTGTATTATTTAAATTTATACAATTCAGTGTAATATTTTTAAATAGGCATTCTATTAGAAATCATTTCAAGTTTGATACTTTACAAATAATCAAAAATGCATCTTTAATACTTCAGTATATAAATTATTCTAATCAGAACCGTTTTAAACGTAAATAAACATCTGCAGGAATGATCAACAATAGTGCGTATTAACAATAGTCATAAAAAATAAGTTGTTTATAAAAATTATATTTATTATACATAACAAAATATAAAAATATATTTTCCTCCTCACAGCTTAGCATCTGCTTTCAGCAACGGCACTAGTTTTTGAGTGAGCATAACATTTCCGGTGATCTTCAATTTTCCTTTCATGAATGCAACTTGAGGGTTCAGCTTACCGAGGGCGATATCGACCATATCATCATCGGATACCGTCAGAGTGGTATCAGGTTTGCCCTTCTGCGGCTCACCTTCGTACACCTCCGCATTCTTCAAATCTAAAGCTGTTTATCAAAGAATTATAACTCAAATGATAAAATCTATAAATAAAAATTAAATATTATATAAGCGAAACTCACTCCATTGCTTAGCGCGCTTTCCGTTCGACATAACATTGTACAAGAAGACTGCGTTTACGGCCTTCGCTTTCTGGGGTTGGTCCTTTACTCCGTTCTTGATCCTAATGAAAACACCGTCGCTTTTCAGCTCAACAGCGGAAACGAAGTTCGCTTTAATAGGCATGTTTGACGCCGTTTTCAAATCAACGTATGCTCCTGAAATTATTCAAAGGTTATTATATTTAGTAATGTCATTGTCAAAATTAAGTAATGGCGATAAAGAACGAACAGTTCGTATCACAGATCGCGAATGAATGTCGATAAAAAGACTGCGCTGATAATGTAAAAATACAATGATCAAAGTCCGCAAGTCCAGTTCGATTGACAGCTATTAAAAAGCGGGCATAACAAAAAACTTACCGGCCATAGCCGTAACTACATAAAACTCGGCAATAAAAATGAGTCATAATTTGCAGTTTTTATTTGCTCAATAACCATAATCAATTTTTAAAAAAGGAAAATATTTAATTAATAATAATATTGTTATATTACTATTTTACAACATATATAAATGTTTATATACAGTATATTTTTTATACTCCCCCTCCCATTTAAATTTATTAAGACTGAATATATAAAAACTAGCATGTGAAAATAACAAAAAAATATGAGAATTACATGTACATATATAAAATGAAAGGTTTGACGTTTTATTATTATATAAATAAGAGTACTATGAAGACATTAGATTAAACTTTTACATAAAACGCAATATGGGGTATTATTTTTGACAATTAAATGGTCACTTCAAAGCTCCATAGTTCATAATAAAATGCAGGAACGTCACTTCAGATTTTTTAAAGGGGGGGAGAAACAAAAGTTTGGTCATTTGTCATTTTTTAATATTTCGATTTTATTAAATGACATGCATTTTTCTAGCTGAATTCAAGGAAGAACAGATGCCCCCCTTACCCCCACCCCAAATGACATCCCTGTTATCCACGTCAAAAGCGTCGCTATCCAAGTAAAAACGCTCGGTTACTTAACGTTCATATTAAGACTTTTTATAACAATATTACGATTTACAATAAACGAGAATCGAATGAAGCATATGTAAACCGAATTTTGACCAATAGGAGAGCGCAAAAAACAATTATCACTTCTCAGAAGTCAAAAATCCACGTCAAAAGCAACAAAATCGTGTCGGCACCGTCGCAGTGGGAATGCTTGGTAAAATGCCACGCCCCCCAAAAAATGTCTAGTGAAATGCCGTTGAAAACTGAAAATACTGAATCAATAAAAATTTACGTGATCGCTGAGAACAGGGCTGAATTAGAACAAATAAAACATAAATTGATAATAAATAAAACACTAGTAATTATATTTTTTTAAATTTAAACATATATAACCATAAACATAACTTTGCTGTCATATAACTTCGTTAAATCGTTTGAACCCGTTTGAAATTAATTTCTTGCCCGTTCATTTGGATTCAAAAGCCTACAATGAATCTGGGGCAAAACTTATCAGTGTTTGCAGAAGACATTTTTATGTTTATAAAATAAATTAGAAGGGACGATAGAATAACAATCGCGACAATCCTACCCCTATGACATTAAGTCCTTACACGTACTGGCGTATCCCTCCCGGCGAATAACCAATCACAAGGCAGAAATTTAAGGTCACGCATTGAACAATGTCATTGCCAACTAACTTGAAAATAAACAAATCGTAGATAGCGAATATGACAATATTTTTTTTTTGAATAAATAAATGCGTCAATCGCTTGGTTTTTTGCTTCACACGCGATGTGATAATATAATTATAATTTGACAAAATGTAAATATTTGTCTAATTCAGCTCAGTTTTGTTATCACATAAATTCTGCGTGTATTTATTTTATGTGGAATGTATAATTCTATTAAACCTAAACGAGGCTATCAATATAAGCTATGAATCATTTCACAAAGTATTTTTAATTTATTTAGTTTATTAGTTTTTATTTGAAGAAAATGTTATGAAATATTTACCTGTTATTACAACGTGACCAGTCTCTTTGACGCTCGTTTCGAAGTGAATCCTGTTTCCTTCTTTCCACATTGAAGTGGCCAACGTTTGACCCGGATACACAGGCTTTGCGAACCTCGCCTTCAAGCATTTCATTTGATTCGGATCATTATTTCCAAACTGCAACAAGATGTGACGGGCCGAAAAACCAAGGGTACACAAACCATGAAGAATAGGTTTCTTATAACCGGCCATAGTAGCCATATTTTGATCGATATGCAACGGATTAATATCACCGGACAGCCTTTATAATAAAAAAATATATTAGTAACAGTTACAACCTTAATCATTTTAACTCGAAGATAACATAACATACCTGTACAAAGCTGCTTGATCAACACTCGTTTTCTGTTCTAGAACAGCGTCAGGTTTGCGTTTCGGAGCTGGTAAGCAAGGTATGTCTTTTTGAGACTTGCGAGGACCACCGTATCCACCGGCACCGACTACGAAAACGCTCATTTGATTTTTTACAGCCACATTTCCATTAGCGTCTATTAGATTGTCTGTAAAAGAAATATATTTGATATAACTTGAATGTCAACGTTATAATAAATGTAAAAGTCTTACTTTCAACTAGAGCAATAATTCCAGAGCCTTTATCTAAAACGTCAATTACAGTAGTTGTTGATGTCAGTTTCGCATCACTTTGAGGCAGCTCTCCAACTATTTCAATATATTGCTCGCCGTGTAAGATCTATGAAAAATATACATTAAATATCTTCTGCACAAAATTAATTTGTTAAAACTGATATTTGTAATATATATACACATACATGAAAAGTAAATACAATACAATACGTACATTTGAAAAATTAGCTTCTTTTCCCTCAGGTAAAGCTTTTGCCACAATATTAGAAGTCATCGTTTCCTCCAAGCACGGAATAACAAAATAAGTCGGGAACGGTGAGAAATCTTCATTATTTTCATATAAATACTTCATATCCGATGGATTGTTAACAGTTGCACCGACTGCAAATTAATTCATATATTACAATTTCATGAATATTAAATTAAGATAGCTCAAGGTTTAAATAAAATGTCGCTTACTTCCTAATGAATATACAATAAAATCGCGTGCGTTTAAATTGCAATCCGATGTAACGGTACCTGTCGACGCATTAACATCTCCATCTTTCAATTGCTAAAGAAATAGATTTTTTTAATTTTTTAAATTGCTAAACAAAAATCAAAACTAACTACTGTTTACTTGTAAATTTTCCATTATGGAACTAGTAGCCTCTTCGATCGAATTCAATCTTTTAGCTTTGCTCATGTCAACAACAGCAGACCAGTTATCTCGCACATTTTCAATTGTAACATTTTCAGATATAGATTTTCTGTAAGTAGATAAGTTTTTTTTTTATAATTTAATAATAATATAAATTTATTAAATATATACCTAAGATGTGTTCCTTGACCTCGCACCATATGCACTTTAGCTGCCCATCCTACAGCGGAATCTATAATTATGCCAGAATCAGCGCACGACTCATGACACAGATAGCCCTTGAATATACATAATTTTTATTAAATCCAATTGCTAAAGAATAGGTTCATTCTCTTCACACTTACAACAACCGGAGCGATCAATTCCGGTCTCAGCTCGTTGAAGAGATCGGGCGGTAAAATATCTTCAGTCAAACGAGAAGCAGCCGTAGGTACAATCACATTACAGTGAATGTTGTTCTTCCTGCCTTCAATCGATATAGTGTTGCACAAGCCGACCAATCCTAATTTAGCAGTACTGTTGAAAATGTATAGTATAATAACTTCGTCCATCTAAGCTGAATGTGAACTCAAATTTAAAAGAATAACCAGTGTCAAATTTTTAGCACAAAAAAAAACCATCTCTACACAATAACAATTGCTTTGTGTGTAGTCATAAATCTCCAGCCATTATTTGACACTTGACACTTTTTGTATACAAACCTATAATTAGCTTGCCCAAAGTTGCCATAAATGCCAGAATTACTGGCAGTCATTATTATACGTCCATAGTTTTGCTTCTTGAATATTGGCCAAGCTGCTTGCGTTGTTTTGAAACTTCCTTTTACATGAACGGCTTGAATTATATCCCAATCCTGATATTAAAAAGCATAATTACATAAAAAATAATACACTAGATAAGATAAAAATTATATTATAAGAAAAAACATAATCTGTTGCTACATGAGTTACTATAAATATAATAGAGATACATATGTATATTTAGCATTATCTGATAAATGCGTAAATTGTTTTTGTATTATATACAATTTTCGCCTTAATCTTCATTACTCAATCAAGTATTTATTTTGTTGTTACAATATATGTATTAATGTAATTATAATAAGAACAAACTTTATCCTTTACGTAAAAACATCATGTATCGTTTTGTATATTTACTGAAACTACGATAAGAGAAAAATATTAATCTTAGCCATGAAAATATGAAGGGGGACAATGTCTAATATAAAAAAATTATAAAAACTATTCTACAATAAATTAACCAAAGATTAGGCAAACATAAAATGTTTTCAGTAACAAAACCTTTTTATATTATTTTGTCTTTAAAAATGAACAGTTTATTTTCAGAAAAATTAACTATGAACTAGTGGTTATCATAAAGACTAAATGAACTCGACAAAATATTTAATCAAAACTTCAAATTTGGAGGTTTATGCAAGTGTGATACCTTCTATAAAATTATTAAAAAAAAATCTTACATAATCGCTCAGTAGAAAGCAACAATTGAACAAATGTGCTTTGACAAATAAAAATACGAATAAAATCATCTTTCAAAATACCCAAGAATTTGAAAAGCAGCTCAACTTATTAGTAGTAATTATCGAATATTATATAACATATTTTTCATCATCATCGGGAAGCGAACACAATAGTTTTGCTTATACAGAGCCAGGAGACATACTGTTGCTTGATTAGAAGGGTTGTACATTAATAGGTGGTATGATAAATAGCAGTATTGCTATTGGTACAGGTAAGTAATTTTGGGGGGGGGGGAGCATTTGCCCCCCCCCCTTGAATTTGGCCAGAAAAATGCGTGGCATTTAATGAAATACTATGAATCTTAAAAAATAGCAAGAATATTAAAAAAACGACCACTGATGGTCCAATTTTTGCTCCCCACCCTTCCTGAAAAATGATTAAATGACGTCCCTGCATTGGTATAAAACAACACACTTGTTCACATCAATCGACTCGACACATTGTAAGAAGCACATCAAGACTAATACCCTACATCGATCCTATTTGATACTGATGCCTGCATTTTATATATTGTATATAATTCATATTTGTGCAATAAAACTATAAATAAAACATCTCGAATAATAAGTTGCAGTAATTGGCATATATATAAAATATCTTTTAAAATTTCTACTCAATTCATCAGTTAAATACCCTTATAGACAGTATAAGTAACATTTTGGGTACCAAAATTCGGTATATCAACTTTACTACTTTATCAAAAATTATCAAATCGGACGTCAGTATTGAAGAAAGAATCACATACATTTTTAATGGGCTGTAGGATATTTGTTTCAAGAGCAAATAACATTTTATAAACATATACTAAATACTTTGGTTAAGTTAGGAAATATGTCGATTCAAAAACAACCAATATTGGTAAAAAAAAAAACAAAACATAATAAGAATTCAAACATCAAAATTGTAAGCATATTTATATATACACTACAAATACACTGACGTCAATAGTGTATTTAACGCATTACAAGCCTCCTGAAGCACTTATACGTTATTTATAATTCTAACTTCCATTACGAAAATTATTTATAATGAGAACAGATGATTTATTTACATAATATTATTTTTTTAAGAATTATTTATTTCAACGTTTACAACCTATACAATGTTCCGGACCTCTGAATGACACCATAATCAGGTGCAAAACGGACGTGAACAGACTTTTTCCATAACTGTTCTTTAGTCGTAAAAGTTTTATGTAATTGACAGCAATAAAAATAATGGCGTCGATTTTCAAAAAGTTTTTATAATTGCAAAGTAAAACGATTTTAATATAAAATATTATTTTCATTATGTACTCATGTTTATTGATTTGTTTTGCGTGCACTACAATGCAATAAAATTACTCTGATTTATAGATATTACTTGCTTTTTTACCACTTAAATCACAAAATTCGATTCCCGGCGCATAAGTTCATTGAATAGTCCCTCTATAGAATATAATAGTGAAATAGTCAACAAATAAAATATTTAAAATTTCGAAAAAATAAAATAAAACATAATGTAAAAATATTTTTTATATAATATAGAGAAGTGAAGGTTTTGAAAAAGCTAATATCAAGGAAAAGAAATTTAAAATTAATTTGATATAAGGCGGAGTTCAAATCTTTTAAAGGAAAAAAATAAATTCTTTGAGTTTAAGAGAGAAGATGACTCTGATATTTAACGATGAAATTTTAGGATATGATAATTGATTCCGCAGTAATATCTTTTAAAATCAGATATTAATTATTTACATTTTTAACTATATGAAAATCACAAATTATATTTATAGTCAAGTCAATCACTGTGTGTGGAGGAAGATATTTTCTCCTAACAGCGACAGAAATATTGTATAAAAGTAACTATTTTTTCACATCAGGACACCGCTAAGGCTTCGTTCATCAGTTGGCCTTGGAACACACACATTACTTCTGCCACTTGAACTAGGGAATGAAAAGACTTAAGGACAATCTCGATACGAATAGTTTCGTCAATGAGCTAACAAAACTTAATATAAATACATTATCGTGATAGCGATATATATCGCTGCATCAAAACCAATAAGTGAAATATTCTTTTGTAAAGTATAAATAAACAGTAAAACAAATATTTTTGTACCTGATCAGAGATCTTTGCTACACTCTTATCGCGCAAAATTCCAGCATTGTTGACCAATATGTCCACACGGCCAAAGCTTGCCATAGCCGATTCGATGATCTTCTCGCCCTCGACCACAGAATTGTAATTAGCAACAGCGATTCCACCTTAAACAGCAGTGAAACGTGAATTTCACATAAAATTTAAATATTTTCTAAATGTTTTTATACCATTATCAATGATTTCCTGGACGACTTTATCGGCAGCGTTGGAAGATTGTCCGCCACCTTGCCGTCCGCCTCCCAAATCGTTAACAACCACTTTAGCTCCCCTAGCAGCAAAGAGAAGGGCATACGTCCTACCTAATCCGGCTCCAGCTCCGGTGACGACAGCGACGCGACCATCAAACCGTAAATTGTTCATTGTAGACACAATTGAATATCTGTAAAACAAAGAAAATTTTATATCGTTCCAAAGTGATGTGGTAATAAAAACATGTAGTATTTTCATTACAATCCAGTGATCGGATATTATTCAGATTAACATAAGACACCGGTAGGAATCTGGGGCGAATCTTAAGAATTATATTTTTTATAAACCTAAATCCAAATTCATTCTAAAAATTTATTTGTTCATTTGTTTATACATTTTTTTATTTATATACATACATCGCTGTTCTGACATGTATCAAAACGTTTTTTTGCTACATAAATACATTTTCAAATTTAAAGAGATTAAGTGCAAACGAGCGGCAGTGAGTGAGCGTTGATCAGAACAGTAAGTAACTGTGCAACAAATCTACTTAAAAAAATAATTGTATATAAATAAATAAAATTTATAAACAAATTTTAGAATAAATTTGACACCCAATAACGGTAGTGTACAGTATTTCCTTTAAACGTACCGGATAAAAATAGCCGTTGTATAAAAATAAAAATACTCGAATCGCATTAGATGTAAATTTCATAACTTTCGAAATGAGACTTAATTCTAGGAAGATAAAATTAAAAACTCCCACAAACCAGATAAATCAATCCACAAACGCAAAAAATTACGTCCGAAGCAAGTAAAAGAATCAGCAGCACTATTTGCAAAAAATGGCAAACACAAACAAATGCACTTTGACACCGTGACGTTTACCGATAAAGTGACTCGATGTAACGATCTGTCATCATTGTAACTGTTCGCTAACGAGTTATAAATTAAAATAAATAAAATATATCGACAATAAATATAATGTTAGTAAAATTATATTACCTATTCGACGTGCAGCAAGCGTAAATATTCCGCTTACAATGAATCGAATTCCAATTGCATTAATTATACATTCAATTCAAATTTTCACTTCGACGTTCACGGAAACTAACTCATACATATTTAAACTAATTTACATGCGTTCTTTAGCAGTTCTATTCTGGTAGTGAGTTCAACTCTGAACTTGTTCAAAATTTATAAAATCGCATAAAAAAATTGAATATGTAAATTTCCATTTACTCAGCGCCTATGTCAAAATCCGGGATGTTATTTAGGCGGAGAGCAAGTGGCGGCATTTGCCTCCCTTAAATTTAATCAGAAAAATTCAAAATACAAATATTAAAAAAAGCTGAAATGCCGTCACTAATTCTAAACCAGGAATTATCGAGTTTCGAACTTATTAAGAAATATTTTTTAAGATATATCATTTCAGTGAAATCATATCGGAATACATTTTACCAGTAGATATATTACCAGTAAAAATATAATTTATCTGGCAGGTGCTAGCAAAATTATATGATACTTTTCCATACTTAGTAATATAAGATGACCAGACGTCTTTAAAAAGTTTGTCCTCCTTTGTCCACCTTTCGTTTTTCTTTGTCCTCCTCGAACAGAAATGTCCGAGGTGACCTTTTTTTATTTTTTCAGCTCCCGCAGCATCTCTAAATGAACAAAAATTTCCAAAATTACCTTTATTATTTTAGTGTTCTTCTTTGATATTTTCAAAATCTGGTCAAGTAATATATTTCTATGTAATATATTTCTACTAGCGGAAGTATAATTTAACTGATAGTCTCAAGTAATATATTTCTACTAGCGGAAATATAATTTAACTGATAGGCGCTAGTGAAATTATATGCTGCTCTAAAATATCTATGAAGCTCAATTAAACAGTTGCAAAACATTCATTTGATGTTCAAACCCAAACCTAACCTAATGAAAGTTTTGAAACTAATTATTGAACTATCATTTGGTCAATTCCAAAATATAAACTAAGACAACTCATTTCTCATAGGATGTTTGATATTACATTATGTGTTAAAAATATGATAGCTATCCTTACATATATTACTGCGAACTTTTGATATGAGAGTATTGGTTAAAATATATTCAAACCGAATTTTGGTCAATAAGAGGGCGCAAAAACAATTATCATTGCTCAGAAGTCAAATATCCACGTTAAAAACAATAAAATCGTGCCGGGGCCGTTGCGCGTGTCGGCGATGGCGTGAATTTTTTATTTCTGAGAAAGGATAATTGTTTTTTGCGCTTATTTATTCATCAAAATTCGGTTTAGATATGCTTCATTTGCTTCTTACTTATCGTAATATTGATATAAAAAGTCTAATAATAAACTCCGAGCTAATACCGAGCCGAACACTAGATAACCGAGCGTTTCGGCATGATTTTATTGCTTTTGACGTAGATTTTAAATAGGGAACCACATTGAATTTTGAAATATTAAAAATCGACCACTGACTAGTCAACTTTTGCCCCCATCTGAAAAAAGCTGAAATGTTATCTCTGCACAAATCTGTACATTTTGCCGAAAATAATAAAAAAATACCACATCTCGTGATATTTATTTTCATTTTTTAATGTAAGCATTTCATTTTTTATGTATTGTTTCTAGTTCCCTGATTTAACTTTTGTGCAAACGGAACAAAAGTATTTGCACTATGCATAATTTTTTAGTATTACAAAATATACATATCTTTGCCGAAAGACATATTTCACCACAAATTAGAATGTTAAATTATTATATTTGGCCAAAATATACTAAAAATCATTCCTAAAAACAAATAGCAATTACAAATATTGGCAAAAACATGTAAAATATGGCACTAACGCCCGCCGCTTCACCCACACTGGGTTAATAACACTATATACTCAAGTAAAATTGAAAAAAAATTTAATTAAAAAAATATTGTGGTATACTAAGAACTTCACATACACAGATTGAGCTCCTAGTAAAATAGCGTCAGACCTATAAAGTGCAATTTTGAGATGTTTTTAATTGTGCTGTTTTATTATGATACTTTCACTTTAAACTGTTATATAAGCCGATTTAATTTTTCTTAAATGCAAAAATAGCATTTTATGAAGTTTTAATTATTTCATGAGTATATTACACAAATTAAATTAATGTGCACAGAACATGAAATTATGTATCTATGGAATGAGTTAAAACTTGGTTTAGCATGTTTTTGGTTATTTTGTTATTTTACATATATCAAGCGCATTATTTATGATGTGAAAGCAATTTTTTTATTTAGTTTTGCAAAAATTGCACATCGTGGGGTTAATATGTAAATTAATTCGATTGGCCAGCCTGCTCGTGTTTACGAATGTGCGGTTGGCAGCAGTGTCGCCTGGCATGTGTCAGCTGTCAACCGGTCAGATCGAATTAAGGCGCTCGCCATGGTCGGCAGCGCAGGTAGCGAGGACTCCGAATCAGAACCCGTGGAGCTGCGCGCGGAGCTCAGCAAGTGGACCAACTACATCCACGGCTGGCAGCAGCGCTTCATAGTGCTCAAGGACGGCACGCTCTCCTACTATAAGGACCGTTCCGACTCGTCCTTCGGCTGTCGCGGCGCCATCAGCCTACACAAGGCCACAATCAAGGTCTTTCAAACTCAAATTCAAAGACTTTCATATTTTATATCGTTTTGTTTGAATTGCAGCCTCACGAGTTCGACGAGTGCCGTTTCGATGTGTCGGTCAACGATTGCGTGTGGTACCTTAGGGCCGAGACTAAAGAAGACAAACAATATTGGGTGGACGTGTTGGAGTCGTTCAAGGTAAGTGAGTTTATCGCTACTAATACTAAAATTGAGCATACACTACCTCTCAAAAGCTTTCATGATAAATGAATAAAAACATTATATGAAAGCACATAAAAATTAGGTTGTTATAAACAATTATTGTAAATTGTTATTTTATACCATAAACCGCTTAAAGACAGTCCTCGCATGTCTGCAGGGTTCAGTGATTATTGCGCAAACGAAAATTTCAAAAAACGAAATTTCTGATCAAATATGATTAATATACTCATTGTTGTATATTTAAAAATACGTAAATACATCAAATAAATCATCTCATTTTAATTTAAAAATATCATGTTCTTAAAATATTTTACAATTATATTAGTAATTTACATTAGTAATTACATACACTTACATTTCCTATAATTACACAATTTTTTACTTAAAAATAGAGAAAAATATTTAGGAATTAAAAGTAAAATATATTTGATGATCAAACAATCGCATATGTTCAGAATTTTCGTGCGCAATTTATATTTAATATTCACCTCAAAAAAGAGAAGAAGTGTTTTAAACAACTTTTATAAAATATTTCAGGCATAAAGTGGTTAAGAGAGTTCTGCAAAGCTCCAAGCAAATGACATTCTGAAGGAGCACGGTTTTTACTATATGGTGGATGCACTGAAACGTTCCGTTTGTGAGCAGTGCTTAGTAGAATAAATAAATAAGTTTTGTGGCAGCAGCCTTTGCGATGCTCTGTCTTGGCATTGTTATACAGAATCTACTTTTCATGCTTTTAAGTAACGAATCGCAACATTTAATTTTTATCGCTTAATTGATGCGGCACCCAACGATCATCACGAGCTTTCATAAACGTCTAAAAACTAAAAATACCTGACTAATCTCCTGAGTAGTCAAATGGCAGTCTTGATTTTATCCTCGTCTGTAGAGGTAGGTTATCCGGCGAAATGTGCATCTTTGACATCAGAATTTCCCTCTATAATCACATTGATTTGAAGGTTAACAAAGGCTTAGGGATTGGATGGAGGTTTATGCATTAAGAAGCGACCAAGAGATCAACATGCGCTGCTGTCCTAATTGTAGAATGTTAAAGGTCTTACTTGAATAGACCTAAAGCGAAAATTCTCTTATTTTAGATTGTAAAACAAGATTGAATAGCCTAGAGTTTCATCCTTTAGAAAACCAGCTACCAAAAAGTACCATTTTATTTGCTTAGAAGTTCTTGGAAGGACAGCTGATGACATTACATCTCATAAAATTAAATTATCTATTGTTTCAAATTATCTCTAAAATGCTATGCGAGATAACAATTTGTTTTCAACTTCTAATCGAGCTATAATGAGGAAATAATTTAAGATTAGATTATATAAAAAAATAATATGCGAGAGGTAAAGATACAAAATGTTTCTTGTTCTGACTTTTAAGAGCATGAGGGCTATGGAACCTGAAACACAAAAAAAAACTCTATTGTCAATCACATTAATTATGTCCTTTTAAAATTTTGTTATTATGTCCTGAATAATCCTGAAAGGCGTGGGATCGAATCCCGTATGGATTCTCACTATTTGCTTAGTAATTGCTGATTTTGTTTACCCTGTTGTAACACATTGGGCTGATGCTTGTCATGTAACAAGCATGAGAGAATTTAATAATCCCGATTTTTGACTAATGAATGTTATTTATAGGTTGAATCTGGATATGGCACAGGATCCGAGAACAGTCTTCGTCGACACGGTTCAGCTATATCCTTGCAATCTGGGGGTGCTAGTACCGCCTCCGGTGGAAGCGGAGTGAAGAGCCTGAGAGCTTTGAAAGAGAAGCTCGCAGAATTGGGAACATTTAGGGAGATATTGTGCAAGCAGACCGATACTCTACAGCGATATTTTGACGCTCTGTCCGAAAATGGAATCACACCACCAACGCGTAAGTATAAAATAATTATATTTATACAACGTAATAAACGGCACAAGGCATAACGTAAATAAATAATTATAGAAACACATTAAAATTTGTATTATGTAGAAATAGACTGTTTATATTTAATCTCAATATTATTTTGACACATTTCATATGTTATTGAAACGAATATAAGATAGTAATTATCTTATGTGTATGTTTAGCCCCGGATCTCACTCCCGTTGATTTTCGAGGTGAAGCTATTACGTTCAAAGCGACTGCCAGCGGAGTCTTGGAAACGTTACAACATTGTATCGAGCTTCTTCAACAACGCGAAGACTATTGGAAAGTGCGTATGGAACGAGAAGAAGGAAAAAGAAAGAGAATCGAAGATCTTTATAAGTAAATAATAATTGAAATTTATATAAATATTACAACATTCTTATTATATTTATTGTATTATGACAGAGAAGCCAAAGATCAGCTACAACAGGCTAGGATATCTTCACTCCCCGGACCAGACCTTGAGGTGAGTTTTGATTGTGTTTATTCAACTGATTTAAGATAACCTTGCGAATCATGAAATTATTTTTATAGCATTGTGCATTCAATCGAAAAGTATTTAATTTGTTAATTCGGTGATTGTGATAATAGTCGGATTTTACTCTCATATCTTGTATTGTACGCTAATGAATTTTATCATCGATTATATCGTAAAATATCGTTTGTGTTTATCGTTCACTTTTGTGTTTGAACTAAAAGGCTTTTTACTTATCCAAATATGTGTGCCGAGTCGAAAATTTTAGGGCTTCGTCCGGCCACGCCTCATACTGTCACGCGATTTTTACTTTTAATATTTAGCACGGTGAAATGTGTACGAAGCAAATGTTTGAATTAACAAATTTGAGATTTAATTTAAATTAAATGAAATTTAAAATTCAATATAAATACCCAGATCCTTGTATAATGAATGAAGTTAGTCGCAAATGACATTATAAATATTTTTATAATCGATTGAACAGATTATAAACAGTATGATTTTATTATAAAAACTAACAATACAATAGCAGTTCATCAATAATACATAGAATAATACTTTTTAAATTGATCTATGTATTGTGAATAATTCTTAAATTCATCTATACTCATTTTTATTAACTTTAATGATTTTTATAATATATTTAAACACCCGTCATACATTTTCATATACATAATAATTGTAGCCTTGTACCCTGCATATCAATGGAGAATTTTTTTTAATTTTAAAGCTTGAACTCAACTTATGTTTGAAATTACATATGATAAGCTACTTTAGCGCTCTACTCAATTTTAACCCAAATATGCCCACAGATCTATGAGTAGGATATAAAAGGTGAATTATTTTATTTCGTGTTAAAATGAATGTATAAAAACAAAGTTATATTTTCACTGGCGTTTCAGTGAAATTATAACTGAATATAGCAAGTCAGAAAACATTGTCAATATCTGATCAATACCAATAAAAAATATTTTTTCAATGTAAAGAGCAAGGTGCTAGCATAAAATTATACCATTGCCTTATCACAATTTGATGACACATTTCACGAATTTGCTTTATGCTTTGTTGGCTGACATCCTGTAAACTGATTCATATTTATGCACAGGGCTGGCTCAAAAAGCAAAATTATAAAAAAAAATAGATTTAAACACTCAAGGGAAAATATCCTAAAATCCTTTAAATTAATATTTTATTTTTATTTTATATAAATACTACATTATGTAATTAAAAACATTAGAGAGAGTAGGGGGGACTTGATATATTTGAGACGTTGAAAAAACTTGGCTGGAAGCCCTGTTTATGCATCATCCTGACTTTTCCAAAATTAGTTTCAGTCGTCGCTTTACCAGGACCGATCCTGTCTACCTTATTTATAAAACGATTATTTTTGTATAACATGCTATAAAATTAATATAAAAAATCTTACATCATCCAATTCTTTGACATATGACCTTAACTCATTATTTAACGAATATTTCAATGAAGTCTATCGCTTTTTAGTGATCTAGTACGCGTGACAAGCTCACAATGAATTGTTGCACACACACAGACATGTATGTCACGAGGATAGATACACATTTGTGTTCTTTTCATTGTTATCATATCGACGATGCGAATTAAACCACATTTGCGACATGCTAGCTTGTGTTATCAATACATGAATGTGTGTATTTATCTTATATGTTTATTAATCATGCTATTCGTAATAAATTATTATTGTATGGTTGTTTTCCTATTATTCAAATTTGTATAGGGTGTTTGCTGGTAATGATTACTTTATGTTACAAATTAGGTATTTCGTCATAACGGTCAAACGCTAGTCAATCATGCAACACATTTGCTCAAAGAAATGTTGACACTTTTGTGTGTTTGAATGCGTCTCACTGCGTATGTAATTAGAGTTTAAACGCCTGTAATAGCTTTAGACTAGTAATTTAAATAAATATGTATAATTTACGTAATTATGATTTTTTTTATTCAGTTTAAATCTTCCAAATTTGTCCAATTATTTTTTAATAATTTATTTACAAACTAAAATATTCTGTATTGAGTCAAACATTTTTATTTAAAAATAATAGTAATATAAATATCTTTCGTTATGCAACCAAAAGTATCATATAGTTTTTCTTGAAAATAATATAGTTTTAAATATAATATATTCACAAAAAAATACAGTTGTGTGGTTTCTTTTTATCTTAAATAATATATTCTGGTAAAATACGTAAATCTGTATATATTTAGAATATTCTGCATCGTTTTTTTATATTACGTATATTATATTAAAAATGACAATTTAACCTCTAAAAATACTTTTGAGTTAAAATTTTTTAAAAATCCATGTTCCCTACTGCATTTTCGGAATTCGTATGAATTTTTTCTCCATGAAAATATTGATTGGCGTTGATCATATTTGTGAGAATTCTATAAAAATAATAATATTTTTTTATGGACGATTTTGTAAATATATTTTCTCTGGTGTAATATATATAAACAAATACAAGCATTAGTTATAGAATCTGGTCTCTCTTCAATTTTTTTTCTCGTAAACTAACTTTTGTGTCACATAATTGTAATACGCTATATGTACTTACACATACAGTACTATGCCATGATCACGCGCTAAACGATGGTTGAAAATAAATAACCAAATATGTATGATTTGTAGTATTAAAAAAAAAATTCAAATCATATAAAAATAAATCAAAATATAAGTATATATATCTTAACATTGTATATATCATTTTTTACCACTAAATGTAACACATATTTAAATACCGAATGAATGCATTAACTATAAACTGTCATTATTTTATCTATATTAAGTTAAACGAAATATTTTATTAGAAATCATTTCAACGCTTCATGGTTTGCCCGCTTTTTAGTGTTTCATCATGACTTAAAAATATAATAAACTTTACCGATCATTCATACTAGGATAGTGATGGTGCGATTTTATATTTTTGTATTGATCGAAGTATATTCAAACCGAATTTTGGTCAATAGGAGGGCGCCAAAACAATCATCACTTCTCAGAAGTCAAAAATCCACGTCAAAAACAATAAAATCTAGTAAATCGAAAAAAATGCGGATAATGATTGACTTAAATCTCGAACTAATGCAGCAAATGATTAGTTTAAAAACTACCGCAAACACCCTATATTATAAAATCGTCACCCAGTTCAAACGTGAACTTCAAAGTCAAAGTTTATCGCTGTTATCGTAAATTTAACCATAGTCTCTCTGTCCGATTTAGTTGTGGTTTTGTGTCGATAAACCAAGTTTGCTGCTAAATGGCAGTCATTTTCTTTGTAATCGTAGATTCTCGAACGCGTGTGCAACATTAGTGCGCTATTTTCTATATTTAACTGTGCAAATATTTGAGTAAAACATGATCGGAAGCTGTTTCCTGACCAACGGATGTAATAACGTGCCAAAGAGCGAATCAGTGATTAAGGTAATATTTTATTGGTTTATGGTCCAGATTAAAAATCTAAATTATGTAAATATCAAGATCATATTTACTAGTATTATGAGTGTTATCGCGAAACTGATTCCGAAACTTAATTTATAATTTTCTTGAGAATATTTTGATCTCAGTCTTTGATTTCTTTAAATATATCCTATCGTTCTTGACTCCACTTGCCTAAATGAATTTATGATTATTCTCATCGATTCTCTATCTCTCAATAATTGTTAATATTCCACTATGAAATACATAAGATCGAACTACACAAATATGTATTGATAGTTTGCCACTGAACCATCAGTTTTCAAACTCATTAAAACAGTTAATCGATAGGAACGTTACACAATAACAGTGCAAAATCTTAATCATAAATCATATTGTTATGCATCGACAAGGTTAAACAGGCCATTATATTTGAGCAAGCTGAATTGCGAATTTGATAAAAAAAACTTTGTGTAATGTATGTTTCTTTATGTGTCAGTATGTGTATTCTTACACAAAGAATAATTCATTTAAGCCTTTGAATCTTTGTCTTCACTAAAATACGCAGTTCCTTGCCAAAAGCATGAATCATTTTGCTCTGCAATGCGAATGTATTTTAAATTCTTTAGTATTCTGAAACAATAACTTAGAACGTCCTTATTTTTTCTTGCTGTCATGGATTGCTACAGAATAACTAAACTTATTATTCTTTAGAGTGCTTGACCGTTTCATAATACAGTGCATCTAAGACAAAGCGTTACAAATCAGTTATAATTAAATTAAAAATCAACGAATATCTTCAAATATAATAACGCAACGACTCAACGTGCGTGCCCGAGTGTGTGCGAATATACCCACATGCATAAACATTAGGCTTTTATTCAACCATGATTTATATTATGAACGTAATGCATACATACTTATTTTTGCACAAATGAAAACTCGTTTTTGGAAATGCGCATACCGAACAGATGTCACTTCCATTTATGGTTTTGATATTTTTTCGCCGATTGTAATACTGTTTGTGTCTGTGTGAAATGTTTGTGTGCACTTTGAATTTAGTAACAGCACGCACTCGCTTTGCCCTGATAGTTGGTCAACGGTGTACATATTATGAAACTGTTTTCGTTGATTGAATGCCTAAAAGATGCGTTGTGAAAGGTGGAGGTTAACCAATGCGAGATTACAAAGACAAGTGTTTCATATATAATATGTACGTAATCATAATTTTTTTTAATCATACAATTTTCACAATAATGAATCGATATATAGTACTGCGCCATATACTAGTCTCAAATTCATCACAAAGATCGGGTTAAACTCTTAGAATTCATGTGATTGTATAGCTGGACCTGTCCGAAGTGGAAGGCGGCTTATTTTCTCGGCTCTCCAATGGCCGTCTCGGCGTAACTTGTTTATTCCAAGTCAGAAACGAAGTGGTTTATATGCCTAGTTTTTATTGTTTATTAAAAAAATTTTTTTTGCTTAGCAAAATATTTGAGCACCGACCGTATCTTTTGTACGGTAGACTCGGTCCATGTTGCAAGTGTTTTTGACTATTCATATAATAAAAACGCCAACGAGTCACAAATAATTTATTAATTTTAACAAAATTGCGTATAATTTTGTTGGTAACCGACATTACAAATATTCAATGAGATCTGACTTATCATCACGTGGAATACCAATCCATTCGTCTATTATATTATCATACAGAAACTGATGACATGTATGTATGTACGTAAAGTAGAGGACAATGAAAGTATAAATTGTGGAATTATCCGCAATATACAATAATTCGTATGCTTCACACTTGATAGTATTATATAAAATTGACAATTTCATTTAAATGAATAAAAGCAATTTAATCTTATTTCGATTTCAAACTTCTTTATTATTTATGAAATAATGGGAAAAGTATCTACACTTTTTCCTTATTGAATGTATTTATTTAGAAAAAATATATAAACGCTAATCGATTCATTTACCATCTATTATGTATGTAAAAGTAATATAACTTAAAAGCTTTTGAAAAATAAGAGTAGTGTTACATAAATTAACGGAAATTTTTCAATATGAATTAATTATTTCCAATGGAAAATGTAAATTATTCATAATATGATACATAAAAATATTAATTTTACAGACTATTCAAAATTAGAATAATGCTAAAAAATTATTCGTTCACTATCAATGTATAATTTTCAATACAGTGAGGATAGCTAATTAGAAAATAGATGGGTGTTTTGGTTTACTGTAGCTTTCTTTATCAGGTCTGGTAGGAAGGAATATTTAAAGGATAATGATTATTTTATTTAGAAACATCTCTCATTGCAAATTGTTTCTTATAATAATAAGAGCACATACATTTTTACATACATACACGCTTGGCCACATATAGATATTATTTATTATGTATACTTTGATATAATCGTGCCTACAAACGTTTGCTTTTTTATTTATTTCTTATACGCGATCTTGACAATTTTATTTAAATAATATTAAAAAAATTTGATCTCGCATAAAATTAGCTATTATATAGCAATCAAATTCTTTCGAAGCTGAAAAAATTATAGCTAAAAAACAAATCTTTGCCACACTTGTGAACGCACCTATAGTTAAAAGTATACCGTTCAAATCTAACGCTTAGAGCTGATTTTTATTTCTAGTTTGCTCAACGGTCACGCACAATTAGTGTTTTATTGTCATTCCAAATTCGATTTTTTTAGACCTCGACCTCGCCTCTAGAGATGCAATCCTTTTGTTCGGCACGCCAAATCGACTATAAAGATGTCAAGTTCGTTTTGAAAGCTAACTTCCGATATGGTACTACGAATTTCTTTAGAACATGACTTGATTACATTATCCAAATAACTGACCCCCTACTACACGCGAGCTGAGGATGCATATTTTTCACTCACTGCAAAGTATACGATGAGATCAAATAATAATAGAGGAAATCCGCCCAAGGAGCTTGAGTTATTTGTGTCTTTAAAGTTTTTTTTAATGCGTAGTATTGTCGTATAATACACCTGATTAAAAAGTCATAAGCTACAAATGTAGTTAAACTTTTTTCCAATTTTGTATCACGTCGGTGTCACCATTTTTAGTTTTTGGTTTTTAGGCGACACGTTGAGCTTTTGTGCTAGCTTCTGGATCATTAATCTCAGAGCTGCTTTGAAGCCTAATATCCCCACTAACAATCCCGTTTCTAAATAGCATCATTAATACGACTACTGTTGAATTATCGTTAATTTTTAAAACTATTTATATACATTTTTGTAAATGTAAGAAAAAAAAACACCCTGATATGTTGATATTGTTCTATTGATATTTTTTATTTATGTAAAAATATAAAATACTTATCATTGTGAAGTGTAATATTCTATTAACAGAGTCATGCATAAAATGAGATACATGAAATTACAAAAATATAAATCATACATATGATAAAATCGGAACTGCATGATATTTTAGCGGACGCATGGTGACGGATGGCAATTAGATACAGATTGACCCGCAGTAGTATTTTATTTAAAGTTAGTTTACAATTGAATTAGTTGCATTAATATTATGCGAACGAGGCACCTCCGGTTGTCTACTATCCGTCGAGGTCCGCCAAAGAATGTACGCCGCTATCACCAGAGTGCCGCCTAGCTTTGGCCATAATGAATAAATAAATAGGCCCCCCACAATATTATTATAATCAATCTAAGAACCATATTCTAAATAAATAATGTGCATATTTTTAAAACTACTTACAGTTTTCAATGGTTAAATAATATATATTCATTGACAGTCCCATAGAAATAATTACGACAAGGGTGTGTAAACACGCTCAATTAATTTAAACCACTTTTAGAAAGCAGTACACGGCAATAAAATATACATGTAAACAATACATAGATGTGTCAAAAGAATCGGTGTTTTCAAATCGACACCTCTTTAGTAAGGCGTCCGTGAGTTGTAAATATCGGTTAAAATGTCTCATTTCAGTCAATACTTACTACTTTTATGTATTTATTGTGTCTGAGTTACCCAGATTTAATAAAAACAATGAATTAGTTTAAAAGTATATGATTGGTTAAAGGAGCCAATAAAATGCTGCCTATTGATTGTTATTTCTGAACATAGTATAGTGTTATAAAGTTATACCATGCACAAACTCGTGAAAATTACATTTTTTTTTTCTGGTTTTTAAATGTGAGTTATAGTCAAAAACTGAATTATATCTGTTTGTAATAATTTTAATTATTAATTAACATAAAACATGAAAATTATTATTTAAAACAGTTCATAATGTCTTGCATTATATATGTAATTTTCGTATTCTTAGTTTTATATCTAAATTTACATACTTATTTGATAGTCTTACTTCCGCGGACTACCTAAAATTTATATACGGAGTTGATACACTTATCAAAGCTGGAGCTACGTTGGTAACACCGAGGCGGAGCGGCAAAGGGAAAGTTAATCGATTGAGGACGCGTCAGTCGCGTCATCAATCGATTAACTTAACTGATTACGAGTCCTTCTTGGACGGTCCTCGTAATCATATAATAACCATGTAGTTTTAAAAAGTAAAATAATCATTGCAGCGGATATCCTGTGTCTCATTACTATTTGTTAGTTTATACATTCACATTTTAATTTAAATCGCTAGAGTCGCACCGACATGTATATCTATGAAAACAGTTCTTCAAGTTGCTAGCAGATATTTGACCGAAAGGACTGCGTTTTAAACCACCACCTAATTACCAGTGCTTATGTAAATATGTAGATAAGCACATTTATTCTAATTTTGCTCTCATTAAACTATGTACTCACATTTGGCGATTTAAATAAAAATTTACTAGTAAGAAGTACACGTACTTCAGCACATTCGTGTCTCCGTCCCATTTTTCGATATCAACGGCAGACAGGTCGTTCCGGCTATCGTTTTCGGACACACCCTGTATCTGTCCAGCGCGTCTTGCGACCGTGCCCTCGTTTTATTAATTCAATCAGCCATAATTTCCACCACCACCCTACGTCAGCAACATTGACACGCATTTCGGTCGACACGCGATCAATTTGAGCGACGGGGATTTTTCTACCCCGCCTTTTGTGTATGGGTGCGTTGACACCGTCGTAAATCATAGTATTGACATTTGGCGAAATTTATTTGATTTTTGCGTGGGAGAGTTGACCAGGTCAGTCCGGTTTATCTTTTTGTTTTCGCTGGATCAAATTCACTTACTTGGAAGCCAGGAATGTCGTTTTAGCCACAACAAGTGAGAATATACACCGAATTTTGACCAATAGGAGAGCGCAAAAAACAATTATCACTTCTCAAAAGTCAAAAATCCACGTCAAAAGCAATAAAATCGAGTCTGAGAAGTGATAATTGTTTTTGCGCACTCCTATTGACCAAAATTCGGTTTGAATATACTTTGACCAATATTCTTATATAATAAATCCGTAGTAATATCAGTAAGGATAGCTATCATATTTTTTAAACATAGTATACTATCGAAGTGCAGTCTATCTGTACTTCTTGTTCCGCTTATTTTTCCCTGAGAAATGAGTTGACCTAATTAAAGTTCTTAAACTAATTAGTTTCATTATGTTAGGTTTCGGAACTGTCAAATTGAGTTTCATGGACATTTTAGAACAGCATATAATTTCATTAGTTAAATTATATTTTCGCTAGTAGAAATATATATCTACTGGTGAAAATTTATTTGGACTTTGAAAAAATTTATACATTGCATGTAAAAAAATAATGATAAGCATGTAAATGTATATATTTACATATCGATAAATAATTTTACTAGCACCTGCCAGATAAATTATATTTTCATTGTTAAAAATATATATCTACCGGTGAAAATATATTCCAATATGATTTCACTGAAAAGACAAATTAAAAAAAAATATTTTCGGGATAAATTCGATACTGTTTATTTAGATTTTTTTGAGGGATAACCCGAGAATTTCCGTGTTATTATTAGGGATGGTATTTCAGCTTTTTCCAGGTGGGGTGGGGGAATTTGGCTAGTTGATGGTCGTCTCTTAATATTTCGATTTCATTAAAATTTATAGTGTTTCATATAATGACAATTATTTTTATGGCCAAATTCAAAGGGGGCAAATGCGTCAATCGTCTCTGTTGGAAGCTCAAATGTTATAAAACATAGACAAAACTGACGGACAAAGAGTTCATGAAAGTCTTCTTCGATGAAGCTATGGCCCATCAAGGGCTACTTGTATAGCCAATGAAGTTGATGATAGAGTTGACCTGTTCACAAATGGGAATGCCTATTTAATTGGTCCAATTGTTGAGAGGTCGTCCAAGTTTGTGGTATTGCTTCAGTTGGTGGCAGTGCTATTTTTGACTTAATAAGATGGAAATTATATGATATATTTTATTGGTTTCGATTGACCTTTGTGTCTTAAGTCTTGTCGCACGTGGTGCAAATTTTCGTCAAGGTTGTCAAGAAAGAATGTCACGGTTGAGGTAATCCAGTCGTTTCGGTTTTCTTCCAAATTAAATCTCTTTCTAAACATCGTTATCTACATTGATATATTTATATGCGAATGACATAATATGTATATAACAGAGTTCTGCTGTACACACCAAAATACGCACAAGCTTTAAAATACAGCTGTTCACAACGTACAAGTTTTTAAATTATGTGACGTGAACAGGTGGGAAAAACCTTCGGTTCAGATTACTAGATTGAGGCGATCCAGTCGTTGGTTGTAAACAAATCTCAATTAGGATTTTCCTCGAAACTATATAATTATATGATTATCGTAATCTTCGTTCATGTGCTCTCTACGTTTACAAACCTTTCTAATTACCTTACTACTCTACTTGAGACTGACAGTAACAAGATTTTGTCTATTTGTAAAGTGCGTACCTTGCGTGGTGCAAGTGTTAATTATTATAAGTACAAAGTTTCTAATTACAAATTATTTGTAAAAGTTTTTATTCGCCGTACATTTTGTGCAAATATATACGTGCTTGTTCTTACAGTAGTACTGCGTGATATAAATTCCCAAGTCGTCTCAAAAATCGGTTTGGTGCGAGATCGCTTGAGCTCTCATTTATTCCAGGTCAGAAACGAAGTGGTAGACCTGCGTAGAGTTATGTGCGATACGCTAGTTCGTAGCGCCCTCGAATATGGCTCCATTGTTTCAACTCCCTGTGATAACATTAATCCAGCTATTTATCTAATTAAGCCAGCTATTTCGTCAATTAAATACCATAAATGCTAGCTAAACTTCTTTAAGGCTGCTTTTGAGATGATTTCGTCAAGATTTTCATATGCACAGATCTTGCTATGGAGCTTTTACTACTGAAATACATTATATCTATGGTTTAACATAGAATGTCACAATAAACAAGCACACATCTTGCAGTGCTGCCTTGTCTTTCTTGGTTAATTTGAACTGAGTGCTGAGTAGCATTATTTTCAGAAAATAAATTGCTCTCACCATTTAACGAGCTTGGTGCCTGGCACCTGGTGGCCCAATTTTCAATCCATATCGATAACCATCACCGTCTAAAAATAAGATAGAGAGCTATATTAACTCTCCGTAGTCGTCTCTTACGATATCTTCTTGTAATTTAGCTCCATAGAACTGTAACAATACCTCGATTTTGGAATTCTTATAATGTGCTTTTATGATTCTTTGTAGAATTTAATCACATTAACATTTTTCCAGTTTTTTTTTTAAATTTTGAAAAGTGGTATATCTGGACTTGTCAAAACTTTAGCTTCAAACGCACTTTTCAATACATGATCGTAGACGTGATGGTGGTAACCAAAAAGTAACAATTCCCTGTCTAATTTCTGTGCTATCACGACAGATGAACAGCATTAATCGCGTTCTAAATATCGTTCCGGCTCTTTACCGAATGAATTGTTCAATTTCGATACAGCAATAAGTTGATCTTTGTTTTCGGCGGTTGGTGAGTGGTGTATGTCAGAGACCGGATCAGCTGACGAATAAGTCAGTCGACGAGGAGATTATTCTTTCGTCGACCGAACGATTCCGAATCCAATATTGGGTGTAGCTTGCAATCTATAAATTGAAGAAAATTGTGCAATTCGTGAGCCGTGAATTAGGTGATTTTGTACGAAAATTCCGCACCCTTATAAATTGAACTTATATTATTGAATATTCGCGTAAATTTCTCACGATTCTGCTCAACATAAATGTATCAATGTATAAATGAATTTTATTGTAAAATAATCTATGACTTATTGCTAATGAGATTTTATTTCTATATTTTTGTGAAAATCTCGGTTCAGATTAGTTTTATTTAAATATACATTAATTTTTAACTGCACTATTTTCGAGGAACATATGATTTAGCAGGCGCGTGCGTAAACGAAGGGTCGATTTAATATAAATAGAATATATTTTTTCGCTCGTTTCAACATTATTATATAATATTGCTACACTACCGACTATGGCACAACAGCGACAAACTTAGGCATGATCAGAAGCGCATGAAAAATGTTTCCAAGCTTTCACCATATGTTTTACCTTAAACTTACTCTTTTCTCCTTCCGAGTATGTGCTTCATTTTTGAGAATTGAAATCTTCATGCGCCAAATATAATACTATTCTTCTTCAGCTGTTCTTGGACTCTAATTTCTAATGAATTTTGATTTCAGTTTCGCATTGTTACTTTGAGTTCTAAGATAATCAATTTTATTTAAACATTTAGCATAGTGTTACGATTTTGTAGTATTTTTTTATATCATCGTAACTCTGGTCAAGGATCTGTTGATTTTATGTTTTACTGTGATAATATTATTGATCTATCAGAAAAAAATATAAGTGTGCACCATCTCGGAGTGCGGCTAGTGTTACTTTTTAAAAATAGAGAAAGGCGAGTATGGTTACAAAATTAAATTTGCTAGTTATTTTATATCAATGGAGTTCACGAGTCTTCCGGCAGCATACATATGCTTCTAGATGAATTTCTCTGTCTTGCCAAATCGATCCTATGCCGTTTACTTTTATTAAATAACCAATTTCGCAAACGATGATTTAACTTGGCGCTAATTTTGCACACATTGCAACCGTCAATCAAACTATAACATGAGTGGATTTTGTAAAAAATATTCGAGATTAAAATACGCATATATTATATAGTTATCTGGACTATATAGAAAGTAATTTTATTACTGCTATTAATAAAACTATTTTAATTCAAAATTCTGTCGCTTTGTTTTCGACTAAGACTGATTTTACTTTTGGGTGCCACATCGTTCAAAACGCCGTTTTCGTAAAAAAATAACCCAAACCTTCTTGAAGTTACTGCGTGTTTACAACAATATAAATGTATCGTAAAATCATACATTTAAATTGAATCGGATACCGGCGATTACGCGGGCGTCCATTAACTTTTTACCGGTAAGAGTTAACGGGTGCGTGTGTAGGTACATGTGTACATACAATAATAAAAAAATCCCGTTTAATCAGGATTGCTGAGGCTGCAAGAACTGCCGTTATCTGATATAAGAAAACTTATTAATTGGATAATTATTAGTGGCCGTTGTTCATTTGCGAATAAATAGGTCTGATTTCCAGTGGCAGACACTCTCAAGATAGAAGCAAAAAATTCCACTCTTTCTAAGAATGTTTAGTTGCTTAGTAATCAAATAACTAATAAAAAAATCATTGTTTCATTCTAATAAAATTAAATTAACGCGCGTATTTTAACGTTAATATTTGATGTCGGTATTGTAAAAGATCGATAAAATTTATATCACGTTATTATTTAATGACAGCTTATACAATGGGATTAATTAACACCCTTTAAAGCTCCTCCCATTTCAGATACTAAGAATATGATTTTCATCATAGTCAATATTTTTCGCAGAACTACTTGAAAGTTTATTTAATATTAAATAAGTACCAGATTTCATCGGATTTTACTACTTTAATTTATAATACAAGTTTAGTTTTTTTGAAAACATTTAACATTAATTAAACTAACCCTACTGTAAACTTCATATGGAACCGGTTTATTCTTAATATAGCCTTATCGTGATTTAATAATAAATGTGTAATTCATTATTCCTAAAATCCAATTTGATAGTAATACAAGTCACTTTATGAATGATTGTTAAAAACCAGAATTTTTACATGATTTTCTTATTTTATCACTAGACTTCAGACGTGTTGTCACTTTAATCACAATATTCATATTCCCTGATCCACCTGAAATCATAATTATATTTATTTATATTTTTATAATTTGTTTTGTAACTATTCGTTATTCGAATATTTGTCATATTTGTAATGGCACATTTTTTTAATTGTGAGATTAACTCTAAACCATAATTAAACAACGCAGGTAGTCGACTTTTTCCCCGCTGCCGTATATATAGCTCATTGTGCGCTTTTATTTTGTTTTACGAAATTTATCATTTTATATTTAATGCTATTCATGACAGACATAGTCAAACTAAAAGTCGACAACACTTTGTAATTGTCGAAATTTTAGAATTACTTACATTTCCAAGTTAATATTATGCAGCTGTGGACTTTCTCAGTGGCTGATAGTAGGTAGTAGTTTATTATTGTACTATTTTTTTAGCATACCAAGTTATAGTTAGCCTACATCAACAGCAACTAAATGAGTATTTTTGGCAGCATGAATAATTAAAATGAAACTTCGTACTGATTTCAAGTTTGTCACCTATAATGCTCTCTATTTTTTTAATTGAATTAATAGCTGTTTTATGTATGAACCCATATTCATAACTTAAGGAATATTTTATACAGTAGACTCCCGAATAACACGGTAAATTGGGAACGTGGTAAGTCAAAGGGATGATATCTCACCACACGCGCCTAATTCGTACGTACGTATTGCAAAAAAATGTATGAGTATTTTATGGTCCCCCAACTACACGCACCCAAATTTACCGTGTTATTGGGGGGTCTACTGTACTTAAAAAATAATGAATATTTAACTTAATATTTTTTCACGATATTTTTGAATACATATTTATATAAATTGATCTATAAATTATCTAATGAACACGTCCATATAGATAACTCATGGGCTGTATATGTATTAATTTAAATGTTATAAAATAATTCTAATAGCGCAAGTTTTTTAACCAATTTTAGTTAATAACTGTGTTTTCCGTAAAAAAACATGTTACAATTGCAATGCAAAGCATAAAAAATATGATATTATCTCTTAAACTTTTCACTGAAAAAAAAGTATTATATATTAATACTTTATTTATTGAGTCAATATTATATTGATATGTATGATTTTTTATAATAAAAAATAATAGTATTTTATGTATGTATACAATGAAAAAATTGTTATGACTGGTTTATAACCGTATTCGGAACAATTTATTACAATAACACATTATAGACCGATGACGCAATTATGCGTCATTTATTAAAAAATATCGTTAAGACTCGATGGCTCAAACAGTCATACCTTGTGACTAGGAATTCAGATTTCTCGACGTTTTTCAAAAGAATTTTAATTTTACTTCTTGCTTTTCTATTTTAGATATAATATATTGTATGTGATCATAATAATATTGTAGATATATTTCTGTATTTTTTACCACAGGCAAATTATATCTTTTAACTCTGTGAAAAGCCCCCATAAATTGATGTAATCTGCAAATTCCCATGCGTATCGGTTTCTTCTTATCTGATTATTAATGTATTTCTTAGACTAGCAAAGCAAATATAATGCAGTATTTGAGAAAATCGTAAACATTTTTTTCCATTCAATTACTACCAACCTATATTAAAATATTCCAATAAAGAATTCATATTTTATAACATCTAGCACGGACTTATCCTTTCTTATGCAGCGATTCGTATTCGTACAAATTTAATTTTTTAATAAATAAAAAAAGTAAAATGTTTAAGCCACCGGTTTATATTATTTTCCAGTATATAATTAATAATATTAAAAATAATGACAATGAGCCTCTAATTTAAAAACAGATTTTTTAATAAAAAAAACATTGAAATTCTGATCTTTAAATGTTGAAAACATCTGCCTTATACGCTTGTTTTGCCTATTTTGTAAAAAACTAGAATTTGAAGTTACTTTAAATAACGATTTCAAAAAAGAGTTATTTTTATAAAAAACAGCTACCCTTAAAATATTGTAAATAAATTGACCGCGCAGTGAGTAAAATTGTGTTTTTTTTAATAAACTGTTATTTTTAAAATAAATAACAATTGTTACTTGGTTACGAAGATGAATCATAAATAAAATTTTAAATACAGTATTAATCAATAATAATAATTTTAGATATAAAAAAAATTTTGCTTTTTAAAAATAGATACAATTACATAACATTAAACTACAGATATGTCCTCTCATTGCATTTATTTTATTTTAAAGTAGAAAATAAAAATATATTTTCAGCGCGATAGACCAGTGGTGTCAGTCGATAGCTAATTCCCGAAAGATCTGGGCTCGAATCCCATATGAACATTTTTGTGTCTGAGAGATCGGAATTAGTGATTACTATAAAATTATAATTTCAATCGATCACTACAGATCAGATTTTCCTATTCTCACGGATGAATATTGTAATTAATAAATAAAATAAAATCGTGCATAGCATTGATGTAATATAGTGAAGAAGAACCCCACAAAAATTATTTAAAAAAATATGCCGCTAATTTACAGGCTGATTTCAGTCTGATGTCTCACTACATGTTTACCCTGTTGTAACGCATTTGGCTAATGCCTCATAATACATCGGAAAATTTACAATAAATAAGTATAGCTTATGAGCTAGTTCAATTTTAATTAATCAACTTAATATTAATTTATGAGAAATGTTTAGTAAATATTTTCAGAGGTATATATCGGGATTATATTTAACTATAATCACTAACCCCAATTTCACAGACACGATTCAAAATTGAAGAAAATGTAGGGTTGTAATTTTTTCTATTTTCGCCATTTTATAGACCAATTTATCGTATATGTATGTCGGATCTACTGTCTATTTCGGTACAATTTAGCGGATATTTCCATGCAAATGCTCATTATTTTCACGCTTTCCGCGCTTCCGAGGCGATACAGATGCATTGTGTATATATGTATATACATACACATAACACAAACAAATATATAAGTGGTATACATACCTCTGTACGTGTGTTTTATAATACTCCTTTAGGTGGGATGGTCAGTCAGTCAGCTAACCGAGTTTCAGCAATCAGTCATCGTCCGGTCGCCGCGCGATACTTTCGTGTCGCGTTCTCTGTATTCTAAAACACTGCCGAAAAAATACAGAGACAATAGATCGGATCGAAAGCTCATGAATTAAGCTTTATTTATTTTTTTGTTTTTTCCCTTCTTGAAAAATAAAAAAATATATTTACAAACTTCCGATGTACGTATCCCCATCTGCGTTTGTGATCGCTCAAAATATTGTGCTATCGTTGTAACCAATCGATATTATGAATAAGAGTGCGCTTATAATTGTTGCCTTCTTCTTCTTCGTTAAATATTAAAACTCCTTTGTGTGACAATAATTTACATGATCGAAAAACAGTTTGGGAATCTCTTCAAATCGAATACTCCGCTCTTATCTGGCTTCCTCGTAAATTATTTATGTGTGTGTGTGTGTATTTGAAAAAAACGGATACGATAGGTACTGTATCACTTTGCTATGAAATTGTTCAATGTCTATAAAGTTGTTTGACAGGCATAACTAGACCAGGTTTAACCCTTATCGCTCGTATTTTTGCAATATAAATAGCCGTACTAGATGTACGAATAGGCGTTTGTATTTTGCATTCGATCTAACGACATATTTAATTTAATTATGTACATATCTACTGGAGTATGTATACATTATTCAATTCAATTTAGAAGTAAAAAATAAGTTTCTTTATAATTTAATAAAATACAAATATATTTTTTTATAAACATAAAAAATAATGTACGAAACACGACGCCGGACATCTGATAAATATTTATGATTTCTTAAACGCCTAAAGTTTACTAATAGATACAATAGATAAAAAGTTTGCTTAATATTTTTTTATAGTTTCATAATTAAGATAAAGTTTGTTGATGTTAAAAGTTAATCTCACTTTTATTTTATTCGCATAAAGTTTCGTTTCATTTTAAAAATAAATATAAATTATAATATCTTCCCTTTAAGGTTAACTTTTTTTAAGGAAATATATTACTTAGTCAGTAAGTTTTTTACAACCGTAAGTTTTTTATTATTTATATATTCAATCATAGTTCAACCGAATGTTGATATTTTCGCATTAAAAAAATCTAGACTTAGACCTCTATACAAAATTGGAATATAAGTTACAAAACAATCACATAAAGCGAACTCATAAATTATATATGTACATTCTCGTATATCAATACAAAAAATATCAATGCTGTAAAAATATTATTTATTATTACTCTATAATAATTTTATGTACTCGAAAATATCACTTAACAATTCTTTATAATATGTACATAACTTAAAACAGGATCACATATTATAAATATCAGTATAAATTATATGTATCGCACTTAACACTGTAAACTTTGCTTTTTTGATATTTATTATTTTTTTTAAGAAATCATAAATATGCATCACATTAGGATGTTTTCTTATTACGCGGCATTATATTATATTTGAATGCAAGCTCTAAATTTTTTTTTTCGCTACCAACATTACGTATTATTGAATTAATGACGGAATAGCGTAGTCCGTAACGTCTCAGACTAGTAACTATGCGGTTGCGGGTTCGACCCCCGCCAGCAGCACTCGAATTTATATTTGTGAAAAAATGCGCTATTATTAAAAAACCGACCCCAGCTGCAGGGGCATCTATTGGTTATAAATTATATTACTCATAATAATTTAAAATAATTATAGATGTCACCGATTCCCAGACTTTCAGTCTGGTGGTTAATACTAACTTGTAGGTATTCATTATATCTGCTTGACTTACTCAGTTGGCACAGATTTTCGCCGCTGTAACGCATTGGGCTTATGCCTGTCAGGTTACAGATTTTTTGCGCTAGTTGGTTATATAAATTAATATCGGTAAAAACCCAGAAAAAAATTAAAAAATATTTGAATAATTCATCCATTTTTATTCAATATTTGAATAATTGAAAACTATATATGACTAATGCCTGGTTTGAATCCCATATTCACTCTAAAATTCTATCGTTTCTTGAATTGGTGATTATTATATAATTATAAAAAGTTTTCCTAGATTTTCCTAATCTCGCAGATGAAGAATTGAAATAAAGATCTTGAGTGTTTACTTTGTTGTAACGTTTTGGGCTAACACCTGTCATGTTGAAATGTTGAAGATTTACAATAAATAAAATAATTTAATGATCTCGCGCTGTGCAGGGTCAGTTTTTGAATATTTTCTTAAAAACTTAGGTTTATAAATTGAAAATCAATAAATGTAGCTAGAATTTTTTTCGCTGCTTGGTTACTTTATACATACACATATCGTAACATTTTTTTACATGATGAATACATTTTCATAGATTTTTTTTCATTTAATACTTACATATATCGTGGTATATATTCATAAAAATAAATAAAACCAGCAGCTTCTCGCTTATTTGTTAGTATAACTCGCAACCCATAATTAAAGTAAATTATTTTTATTTTTATTTTTTGATATCTTATTAATGAAATTTATGCGTTTACTATGTTTTGAAATTATTAACAAATATAATCGTGATTAATCAGCGGTGGTCGTCGTCTTTCGTACAGTTTGGGATTAATTAGATTTAATAAACAAATAAATTGGTTTTATCACTATAACCGTTTACCAAAAAAATTCTGACAGTTTGTAATTATTAACTGACCTTAAATGATAATGCTGACATTTTAATTTAAAAGGTTTTACTTATATATTATATTTGAGCTTACGTTAAAATATATTACGTTTTCTTTTAAAAATAAATTGTGTCTAGGTTAGGTTTGTTTTTGTTCAAAAAACGCTTATTGCTCATATTTGATTTCATCACACAAAATTGTTGTATTTTTAGATTATATAAAGATGCATTAATTCATATGGTCTATGATGTGAGAGGAACTTATGTGTTTCTAATAATCATAAACTAATAATAGTTAAAGCATAATATTATATCCATATAAAATCAAAATTTTGCTGTGTTATAAATTAACTGGATTTAACACATTACTTTTTTATCAAACAACCCGGTCAAAGGTATGTACAGCAACAGGTGTCCCTCAGAGTGTTGCAAACGGAACTCTATTAAAATAACCTCATATCTACAATAATAAATCTAGATAATATAATGTGTGTATGTGTCGGTTTTATATCAACCTTGACCACTTTCCCCGGTTAGGTGCGGTCAATCGTTGCACGCTGAGTGAAATTACGTTTGTTTGCTGTCAAACATTGCATAAGACCGATGCTTCTCAAACTAAAAAATATATTCACTCGAAACAAGTTGGGAGCCGCTGGCGTGCGCCGAAATGCGACCGCGTTCAATTAACAAGCGCAATTTTTTAACCCATTTCGGTCGCTACTATACAGCTGTGCCTAATATCTAATTTCTCTCTTGCGTAATTGATCGCGCGACAATGTGGCGGAAATTTTGTTTAACTCGAAACCTTGAATCTCAATCAACCCTAATACGCCGAGGTTAATAGAGTGATGTGATTTGTTGTTCGAATTGGTCACTTGTTTTAAATTAAATGGTTTCACATGTATTGACCTTTGTCTGGAATGATAAGGGAAGATTCTAATTTATGGAAGCATGTCAGGATTCTTGTACTACATATTCTACCACCAGCGTTACCAATTTATCTACCGGATTTTTCTTGGCCCCTGAGGGATGAAATTCTTCTCCATTCAGTGAATCCTCAGCATCACCTAATATTTTATTGTCAGTTCATCTTTAAATTAAGATGGTCCAACTTCAGTTTCTTAACATTTGTTGTATTTCATTAATTATGAAAAATAATATCAATTAAACGTTTTCAAAAAAGTAAGACCCAATGAGGCCGCCCGACCACAATGTGCACCAGACACTTTTTGGAAATGTGATAGTCGCTCGTGAATCACATTAAGATTTTCCTTGCCCCATATTCGGAAATTTTTCTTATTAAGGTGGAAATATGTCTCATCAGGGAAGAAGATTTACTTTGAAAAATCAGCATCAACTTCCTGCTACTCTAACACTAAATCCTTGTAAGGATAAAGACGTTCTGGTAATTCTTGCTACATTTTGTTGATTTATTGACAATAGCTCTCAGCTGACAAGGTTCGTGAAATTCTAGTGAATTATTTCGAACGCAGACCACAACACAAACCTATTCTGCTGTACTGAAATGCTCTTGTTCTTTACTGTTGTCCAATCATTGTATAGTAAAAATATATACATATATACGCACGTTGCGTAAGAACGATTTTTTAGTTTTTATTCAGTTCGTGCGGCACCCACTTGTCAAGCTTTTTTGTTACCTAGTTGTGGTACTGATTCAACAAATTGCCTTCAGTCTTAACAACTGAAAAAACACCCTAAGACCTCCTTCATACTTTTTGCAACTATCCTTTCACCCTTCATAATTTAAATGTAAATCAAAATCATTGCTTAATTTACGAGCAGTTTCCGTTGTTTTTTTATTCGTTTTTTGAACTCATATTTGCTCATTTTCTATCTTTAATAAAATAGACCAATTTGAAGCAAAAATAATAAAGCTAAATTTATCTAAATACAGACTGAATGAATGACACCCATACTCGGATTTTTCTAAGAATGTATCATTAGCCGGATACGATAACATATATCATACCCCCTCTATAATGCATCGTGCCTAGTAAAGGGTCAATTCATTATAATGACTTTGCCAACAACATCACACTTCACAACTCCTGTAATTTTGCTGGTTAGGTGGAAGTAGAACCACCCAATTCCAATATTCGCGTTCTTTGGATGATTTCTTACGGCAGGCGGATGGAAACAAAATAAATAAACCGGTTCCCGAGCGATTTTTTGTTTTTGTAAAAAAATATGTATCAACTAATTATTTAATATTTTTATTATTAAAAAAATATTGAGAGCCACTGTTAATCTCGCCCAAAATTGTACACATATTTTGTGTTGCCTGTGAGAGCGCGCACGGGAAGCGGTTGAATCGTTTCTCTTAGATCACTCTTTGCGTGGCATGCGCTCATAATATCATACAATGTTTACATACATTATTTTCAAATTGTAATCTGATTTAAAAAAAAACACTTCTAAATTTCTATTATAAACATTTTGGCCCTTTTAGCTTCTCTCTAGTATTTTTTAAATGCAATTATAATTTTTTTTAATAGCCACCATTTTAAAACAATCTATCTTGCTGGCTAACGAATCTAACCGAAATATTTATATGGACAATCTTTCAGTAAAACTAGAAAGAATCGAATTATTATTTATTTTTTACGTCACTTATTTTGAAACAAGATGATGGATCAAGAGATTGAGATATTTATAAGACTAATTTTTCAGAAAACTTGTATGGAAATCTAATCAGAACTTCGGCAGTATCCTAAAACATGTTATATTCCATTACGAATCTCACGTCGTGAGACACTGCAATAAATATTTCTATCAAAATTTACCGAAAATGGAACAGTAAAACCAAATGTGTTATTCGACTTTGCTTTAGTTTAAAAAAATCTATCAACTGTGCTAAAGTAGATCATGCTCTAAACAGAAAATATTTATTTATAAATCAAAGGAACGTATATGAACGAAATCCTAACATAGCACTACAAAAAATGATTCGTCCTCGTCTCCCGTTTTTAACCATAAAGTGTCTTTTCCTTGTGTGTTACTTTGAAGTGCCTATTAAATTTAGCTGGACCCGGATACTTGTTATAAAACACACTTGATCTGTTATTACTATAATTGTCTATTTTTGAGTCACAGTTATCGCAGATACATTTCTGCAAATGGAAACGTGATTCAGGATTTTACAATGCGATTAGAAACAGTGACTAAATTTAACCAACGCACTATGCGTAATCTTGTAAATATATTAATGTTATCAGTGAATTAGTCATCATATTATAATAGCGATTCAACTGCTCGAACAATAAATGAAACTCTTTTTATACTAACTTGACTACAGCACTGGACTAGCCATATAACCATTAATTGTAGAATGTCACATTTTGAGCTAAGACTTTCACTTATTTTCTTCTACGACGTGTAATTTTACAATAATTGTAAAGCTATCGTTACTGCGTGCAAAACATACATTAAAACTTAAATCAAACTACATATGATATAACATTAAAAACCCTTTTAGGCTCATACATATGTATTTTTAATGAATTAATTTAATGAAGTTATGAATATGTATGACTACTTTCGCTGAAAAAATATACGCTCCGTTTGGCGCTCGTTTTCTTCCTGAAAGTGCGTTCTTAATTTTTGTAACAACGATAGCACAATATTTGAGTATATCATCACGCTTATCTTATTCGTGTCGAAATCGTTTCTTTTTACGTTCAAGTATTTTTTTACATAACGTATCAAAGGAGATGACCGCAGTGACAGCTACACGGCTATTCCACGGATTCAGACAGAAATTTGTGAGTATCGATACTTTCGGGTGATTGTGATAATCTTAAAGTCACACACATTATCTTAAAATTGCACAATCGCTGGTCTGTCTGATTCTTTGAAACATGACCCGTAAATCACATGTGCATATGGTTATGTGTCACACGAGATAATGCAAAAAGTCAACGGCGGCTCGGTGTATGGATATAATGAGTTGCAAATGCTTCAGATAGATGTAATGGTTATTCAATGAGAATCAAATTGAAAGTCACGAAAGTCAGCCTTGTCTAAGTTACCTCTATAATAGATGACCTAATACTGTAAAATTAAAATTATTTACATTTTTATAACTATTATGAAATAAATAAAACTAATTAGATAGTATTGTAATGCTACCGTTGTTACGTTACAACGAAATATCAAACCAACGCTTACAAGTAGTTATTGTAACATCAGACTGAAACATATGTGTACGAATCGGTGACGTTTATTTTATTAATTTATAATATAGCTAGAATGTAACTCTGGTATTTTTTATTATAAAATAAACATTTAGGCCAGAGATGACAGTTTAGTTTTTACCACTACATATTTTTTATTACTTATACTAATACAGGCCATTAAATTTGAATATAGAAATCATTTTTCGAAATGAAGTGTAGCAATATTACTGGAGAATGTGTTTTTAAACTTTTGCGATCATTCGTACTAAATATTATAAACAAGACTCATTATTCAACTATTTTTGCTATCTTAATTAATATATAGTGAAATATTTATCAGATAAAAATCATGATAAGTACCGGATTATAATCAATGTCGGTCATCGTGTCTCGTACATTTTATAATAATACTATTATTATTAATACAACGAGACAGGAGCGACAACTTACGCTTACCAAAATTTAAGAAATATGTATACTTAATATATTATGAGATGTAACTAAAATGACAATCTATGAATAAAAAAACATCTCGCTTCGCGGTCAAATTTATCTTAACCTTTTGTAGTCCAAAGTTTTTTTAATGCCCAAAGTCCAAGCTATTTTGAATGAATATATTTAATTAAATAATTTAATGATCATTAAATATAAAAAATATATATTTATAATATAAATATTTTTTTTATTAAAATTTAATTTTTATTATTTAGTAGAATTTAATTGATATTAATTCCAGAAATATACTAATTATAATCTTATTATATTATAAAAGTTTACTATTTATAAAATTGTTTTATTAATTTATTCTTTTAATATATTATAGAGATATTTATATAATAAATAAAATATTTCAAATACGTTTTATTTATTTTGTTTATAATATTATTATAAGATATAATTTTAAATAATGAATAAAATATAATATAAATATGGATAAAAAATAACGTATTTAATAATAATTATAAGAAAACGAGTACGGCCAAGGGAATATGTACGGAGGTGTGAATTTGTAAAATAATATTCCTAGGACAATCTACAAAAATAAAAATATAGCGGGTTTCTTCAATGGAATAAAGAAACACATTCGTGCATTAAGAAATATATAATAATATAAAGTCTTATGAATAAATTTGTTTAGTGTATTAACAATTAGCTATATTATCTAAATAAATTTGGTTGAATCTCTCGTTTATTCTAAATCAGTAGCGAAGTGGTAGTTCTATATAAAGTGGCTGAATTGTTCTGGCTTATACACTCTCGAAGAGTGGGAGAAGTCCAGCGTCCCTTCCAGTTCTCAACCTTAGACTAATGTCAATAATTCAGAGCGGAACCAGATTCTTTGTTCTTGCCCAATACATATATTATCATACTCTTCATGTACAACGGCGGTATGCCGTCATCTTATATGGAATGCGTATTTGGAACTACTCCCTTTTCTTTTTTTTTCCACGGTTTTTAACTGTTAATGGGCGTCTGCGCGGATACAAATGTGCTTTAAAACTGTTATTATACGTATGCTCGGTTACACAATACTGTTTACTACGACGATAATCCAAGGAGATAATTTTGACGCAACGATTATGGATTGTCGCGAAAATGCAATTATTAATTATTTTAATACAAACTTAAATTTTCCATTAAGAAAATGTTATATTATATGTATTAGTTTATAATTATAAATTATAATTTACCCGAAACAAAAATAGCTAAGAATCATTGTCCGAAAAAATAACGATTTTTTTTTTAAATAAAATGATTTAATCCCCGAATATTTTGTAAATGTGTATCTCAAAAATCAGCAATTTTTTTGAGAAAATTATCAAAGCTCTTTTTTCTTAAAAATTAAATTTGTACGATTTTTTTTAATATTTCACAACTGCTGCATATGTTTAAACTACTGCATTAGAAGGGGTGGATCCGTACAATACGTTTTTCAGTCATTTTTATAAGGGTATTGTGACTGCAAATTGGTTTTAACATTTAAACGCGTAAAATTGTCATTTATATGTGTATTCTTCTTCCCTATTTATGTATTTATTTTTTTATAAATGATTTTTTTATACGAAGATTAGCAAACATCTCTTATTTATAGCCTTAATTATAACAATTGTTTCACTACATTTATTCACTTTAGCTGAATATCTAGCTCATTGTTGACATTTACGCGGTAGTAGCTTTCACTAATGTTGACACGGTATTCATCTATCATTTTAATAAAATACGTTTTACGTAGTACATATTTTTTTCTTTAACGTCAAATATTTGTTAAACGATAATTCGCCGAAACATATGTACATAATAAATTATTTCTAGCTAAACAGTCGTTTTATTTGATCAAAAATAATAGTCAAATTTACTTTTAATAACTCTGCTCGATATATTACCTCAATGAAAAAATTAGTTTTGATTTAATTTATCAATGAAAATAGTTACTAGGCATTCACTATTTTTTTGCTGATTTAAATTAATATTCTTAATAAATCGCGATCAAAAATCTTCTATCAAGGACTGCAAATTACTTTGTGACAAATTTTAAAAGTGGCAAACACGAGTTTTTGCGGTATGTTTCATTTAATGGTAAACTTACTAATATTTCAAGATTATTGTAAACGTGACAGCACGTTTTTTCTGGGTTACTAAAATTAGCAGAACGACTTTAAATGTTACTCTAATTGAGTCAAAATCATAAAGTATTCGATCGTTTTTCACGCAACATCGTCAATGTCCCAATTAAAAACGAGTTGACCATCGAAGTTTGGGGTCACCCAGGCGTCCACCTTCGCTACGCAAGATTTCGCAACCCCTCCCTTTGCACTTTCTACCTTTGTGGAAAAAAAATCGATTCGACATTGGAGAACGCCAATCTGCCTATAGGGCGTGCGACATTTTAATACCTAAACCCCATTAAGGTCACAAAAATATGGGACGACGCGCTTGCAACCTTTAGCGCCCCAATTCGTAACAATGCCTCTGACCTTTCTGGCTCTGTTGAACATTTTACACTATGACATTATTCGGCTATGGTAAGAGCGAAAAAAAGTTATTTAGTTGAAAGTGTTTTCAGATGTATAACGACAAAGGTGGAGTTATCGCTGATGACGATCGCCAAGCCCAAATTATCGTAGAATGGCACGATAGGGCAGGGCGGGTCTGGTGTGTTCTTGGTGGAAAATCGACGATCAATGTTCCACATCTGACCCTAGACAGTTTTAAAGGCGGGACGATTTATAGTGAAAACTATGTGCGTTTAAATTTCGGAAGCTTTTATTCCCTTTTGGCTATTGATTATCGACAAATATAGTATGAAACGTTAAGGGTGCGACAACACTTGTTTATATTTTATTCCTTCGAAACCGATTAATCGTTACATTCCTATGATGTACACTGAGTGTACATGTCATCTTTTGACGTAAATATCTATAAATTGAAGGATGCATTTATTTATTGGCTTCAATTTTGAATAGCTTTGAACTTTTCTGCGCTCAGCACTATCGCTCAATACCCATCCTTTGATTACGCACTCTAATTATTGAGCAACTCCGATACATACACTTATCGCGCTTCATTTTCGTGTCATGGACAAGTCAAATTGTTTAAGGAGGCGTTCCGAATTTCACACAATCGATACGTGCTCGACATACGTAACTAGAGATAAGCCTTCTCTTGCCTAAAATTCTGAAGAAAGCCTGTAAAAATATTGGATGTTCATTCCAATGACCAATTTGTAAATGCAGGAAGTTCCGATTTGACGACATTGACCTCAGGATATTAGACCTGATTTGGATATGTTTGCTTCGTCACTTTGGGGCTTCTATTATATATTTAATCGACTCGACCAGATTCAAGAGACATTTGCATAAATATATTTAATATATGTTTGTAGTTTTTTTATGCGACTTTTATATTGAATTGTATATTTATCCATGAATGATTAATGCTACAGCTTATCACCGTGGTGTATGCGATATCGGCATACTGATTAATTAAGATTTGTTTAATATTTCGCTATCAATTAGAATGTGTGACGTAATACAGAAATGATTCCCTAAATTGTGTTTGCTTTTAGCACCAAATTTAGAATGATCGTTTTCTTCTGGGTATTAACTAGTATTGGTGGTGATGTTTGTGTAGTTTAATTTTGAATTACCTCATTATCTCCAATGTTAACCAAAATTATCAACTAACGTCCTTTTTTTACTTTAGGAAGGACCTCATTCGACACTACCCGAAGATGAATTCTACGACGCCGTTGAAACTGGGCTTGACAGAATCGAAGAGGAGAGAGAAGCTAGACTCGCCCGGACTCCCATTTCTTCATTGCCACCGTCGAGACAGACTTCCGTTGGCATACCGCTTCCCGTGCCTCTTCAGACAGATCCGAATTTGCTAGCGCATCCACTATGGACAGAAGTGCGCATCTAACAATCAAACACCAGTATGAAATCATACTATGCTATAACATTTGGTCATGTTTTTAGATGGAAAAAGTCTCAATGGAACAGTTGCAACACGCGCTCGAAGGTGTCGGCAACGAAGGGAGCAGCGGCTGGCAAATATTTGCCGAAGAAGGTGACATGCGCATGTATCGAAGGTAACCGTATAATCGATTGAGCAAACACACTGTCAGAGATGATGGATTACATGTTTGCGATACTTGCAGGGAGGAAGAGGTAGACGGTATGGTCATGGATCCTCTGAAAGCAGTACACAAAGTGCGCGGTGTGACCGGACACGAAATATGTCACTTTTTTTTCCGACCCGAATACAGGCATGACTGGGAGAGTAAGTGCATTAGTTGTATTGCTTACTCGCGTTACAATTTTCGTCTCAAAGTTAAAAAATCACGGTTTCATACCTACCACATATTAATAAAACATGGGTTTATATTATATTTAATCCAAATTATCACAGCCAATGTCATTTTTTAGCAACGCTGGAGCAAATGACGATAGTTGAAAAGATCTCCGAAGAAGCTATGATATTTTTGCAAACCCACAAACGAATATGGCCAGCAAATCAAAGAGACGCGCTCTTCTGGTCTCATATGCGGCATGCGCCTGACACCGAGGACCCTGACGCTCAAGATCTTTGGCTAGTATGTAATCACTCGACGACGAGTATTGAACATCCGGTGAGTTTGCTATTTTTCGTTTATAATATAGAGTGAAATCGTCACCATCTTATGGATATTATTTTTCAGGAAAATATGGGAAAATGCGTACGTGTAAAATTGACCGTGTGTTTAGTATGTCAGACTAAAGTTAATCCACCGAAATCAGGCGCTCAAATAACCAGAGATGACATAACAACAAAGATAACGTATTGTTCAGTCGGTATGTATTATCTTCTTTTAATCTGTTCTGTTTTTGATCGGAATCATACATTTTAGTAACCAATAAGAATACTTCTATCAACTGGCATGAATTTTATATTTGTCTAAGCCAAGGGTCCCCAAAACTTTTGAAAACCGAGCCGGACTAAAATTTTGAAATACTTAGCGGGCCGGTATAAAAAAGTTGTACAAATTTACATTTGTGAAAACCATGTACAGAATCAAAAATAAAATATGGACAGCTAAAAAATTTAATCAGAATTAAGTTTCACATTTTTTAATAGACACTTCATTATTATTCAGAAAATAAAATTGTGAAGCGCCAGGAGCCATTTCAGATTTTTCCATGGGGGAGGCAAAAGTTGCTCAGTCTGGTCGATTTTTTTTAATTTCAATTTTATTAAGATTCATTAAACGACATGCATTTTTCTGCTCAAAATCAAAGAGGTGTCCCTGTTTTGAATCCATGTAAAAAGCAATAAAATCGTGCCGTCCCAGTGGGAATGCTCGGTAATCGGGCGTTCACACTATGAGCACAAAAAACAATTATCACTTCTCAGAAGTCAAAAATTCACATCAAGAGCAGTCCTATTGACCAAAATTTGGTTTGCACATTATCATTTTTCATCTTTCACTGTATGCATGATGAACAAAATTGAAACGAGTATGCAAAATGTGCTCCGGATGGTTTTGTTTTCTGTGCGCCAGAAATTTAAACGAAACGTAAAGGCAACATGGATCTAACCTATGTTTATCAAAGGTGATATTTCACGACGATTGTGTTTTTTGAGATAGTGGACAATTTTTTATTATTTTCCTGTGAAAAATAACTCATTGGATTAAACCAAAAATAATGAGGGCCAGATGAAATACAGTGCAAAAGCATCAGCCACCCTGCTGGACAATTTTCTTTCGCAATTTAAGAGTACAACTTTTTTTTAATATTTACTTTGTATAGAAATATTATAATAATCGAAGATTGTTATGTATTAATATATGTTGTTATGATTTATAAATATTTTTTTATTCATATTTTACAGCCATCTTAATTTAAACTTTTTTTATTTACAGTTAATCCCGGCGGTTGGGCTCCAGCGTCCGTCTTGCGAGCTGTCTACAAACGAGAATATCCAAAGTTCCTAAAGCGCTTTACACAATATGTCATAAATCAATGCCAAGATAAACCGATAATGTTCTAGCATTATTTCCAATAGTCTTTTAAGTGTATGTGCAGTGCAGTACCTCCGATTTGCAAAACCAGCCGGTGATGGCTTAGTTTAGTTGTAATTTTTTAAATGTCCAATCGGAGTTGCCAGTTGACATATAAAATGCTTATTATTATTTTGTATATACAAATAATTTGTGTATGTGCGCTTCAAAAAACAATAGGATGTTCCAAACAACTGGCACAATTGTTGATGACTATAATGCACACTATAGTAGATAAATGGACCAGTCACTTGTCATCAATTTGCCAGTGAAATTCAATTTTATTCAATGTAATCGTGTCAATTCGCGAATCGGAACAGTTTTGATTCTGCTTCTCGGATTGCTTCAATTGAACCCAAGTGCGTAAAACTGGCATAAGTCAAGTTGTTACATATTTTTGCAATAAGCCACTCTTTGCTGTAAGAAATTATATTAAATCTATCAAATAATAAAAATTGATTTTAGTGATTCCGAGACTTACGCCTTTTTCTGTACATGAATTCAATTAATGTCTTCATTCATACCTGTGATATTTTATTACCTTGTCGATGTGTAATTCCCATTTTTTCATATAGTGTGCATCACAGTTGAATATTGTTTTTTTTTTATATATTAGATCGGTTTTTTTAAATGTAAGATAACAAAGAGCGAATCTCAAGTTTTCTCTTTAAAAAAATATTAATTTTCTATTAAAATTACAACTCCCAGCGCCGGTGACACAACTTAAATATATCTGTCCTTAGTTCATACATAAGAACAGCATCTGACATAAATCTATATACCAGCATTCAAAATGATCCACTGGAGCTTAGTTTATATTCCAATAAACCCTAGAATTTCGTCAAGGCCTTAACAAGGTTCAAAGATTCTTTTCAATACCAAAATAATAAAATGATATGATCCATGTGGCTGGTGCTTTAATATCAATATCATCAAAATAACGCAAGTTGTGTCGCTTTGTAGCTGGAGAGTAACTTAAACGATAAATAATAAACATTCTAACGCTAACCAATTTGAATATCATATTATTAAGTGAATTTATTTTACACCTAATAAAGCACATTTTTATTTTAAGCTAATTATTATTTTCACTTTGCAGTCAAAATTTTAATGCCTTGTGCCAAAAAAAATATTATTTAAATTACTTTGGCACAACTCACCGAAAATGTTATCTATCTGCGTATAGTCTAATTAAATGTTGAGAGTGAAATTGTCTATTAAACGGTTCGAGATAACGTTTGCCGTCTAGGTATAGTAAAAAAGTACGGCGGGCACAATAATTCGGCTGATGTAATGACATAAGTCTTACCTTTGCGACTGATAATTGATAATCGACGAAAGTTACAAAGTGTCTAATCATCACATTTTTTTATTATGACGTTATCGTATATAAATTAAAGCATAGGCTATGTTATTAAAATATAAATGGTGCCTCATTATATTTGTACAGTAGTCGTGTAATTGTGTAAATCTCCCATCTGGTACGTAATCTTTAAGGCTTTGAAGTGTTCATCTGATTTTAAAATTGTATATGTAAATAATACACGTTTTGTTTTTTTTTTAATTTTCGGAAACGAAATTTACCAAAGCACTGTCATTAATGTCGTAATTTATTTTATGTGATTATTAATGTATTCTGAGGTTATTGTGATATGCGAGTGCGTGAATTTTGCCGTTTACTCGATATTTACGCACTGTTCAATACTGTTGTAATATCATGTCGTATTATTAAATATGCATTTATATATATTTCTTCTTGGATATTTTACTTTTCGAAAACCCACAACAACACTAACAAATAAAAAAATATATTGCATACTATATTGCTTTCTAATTAACACTTTACCGGCGAAAAGCCAAATAATTGGCTTCAGTTTGACTAACATGCGTTAAGCCAAAAAGTTGGCTTGTCATATTTTAATGAAGTGTCAGCATAATGCTTAGAATATATTTGCGAGATGTTGTGGCTAAACATAAAATTTTATTTTACCTAAAAAAGTAATGGATTTATGAATCACATTTTTGATATTATCAGTCCATTTCGTGGTTAATATTTTTGGATTTTAAAACTTTAGGTAGTTTTCCTAATATAAAAAGCTGTAAAATAAAGTTTTTTTTTTATTTCAAATATGAAATATTTCTGACTTATTTTTTAAACAAAGTTATACTTTTTTTGAATAGCCGCAATTTTTAAACAGAAGCTTGCTAGTAACAAACTTACATATTTACAAGGTTAAGGTTTTTAAGAACTACTTCGTGACAATATAATTAAAACTACAGCAGTTATCATGTCCTCAAAAACCGTTTTATCCCATGTAAATGAAAAATTTAAAAAAAAATATTTAAATTTCTAAATGAGATCACTATTTACTTCTTTAATTTTTCCAGTAAGATTTTTTGTACCAAGCTATGTTTTTTTATTCGTTTTTTTATGGCTGCTATTTTAAAACAGAATTACTGATTTGAATGTTTGTTATATGAAAAATTTGATAACCGGTTTATTGCTACAGTTTTAATCAGATTTCTTTAAAACCCTTCTGAAAATATTTTCGAATGGTTTTATTGCGCAAACGAAAATTGCACACAGCGAAAATTCCGATTATAGATGATCAATATACATATATATGTCTATTTAAATATACGTTCATATATATAAAAAATATTTTATGTATATATCATAGATGTCAATATGATTTTAATTTAAAAATATCATGTTTTAAAAATATTTTACAATTATATTAGTAATTAACATTGGTATGGTCTTACATTTCCTAATTATACACAATTTTTTATTTAAAAATAGAGAAGAATATAAAGTAGTTAAAATTAAAAGTAAAATATATTTGACAATCAAACAATCGTCTATGCTTACAATTTTCATTTGCGCAATAATCACTAAACCAGTAATTTTTCAGAAGGGTTTTAACCACCTAAACACCAGTGAGTCACTTGTTGATTATTTTTTTAAAACAAGTTGATTAATTATTTTCAATTTTTTATTTAACTAACTAGTATTGTACCAACATCATTAATCAGTAAACCAAGTATTTTATATCTATTTAAAAAAAATACTGCCGCGTGAAGAGAATAATTAGTCGCTGGCTTTTAAAGGGTTAAAAAAATCTGATTAAAACTTGAACAGTTATCGTGTCCTTAAACAATGTTATAATCTCATATTAATGACAATTTTTTATTTTGCTTAAACATTTTTACCCCTTTACACTTTCTGTAAAGAAAATTGCTTTTTTAAACTTTTAATAGCTGCCATTTTGAAACAGGATCAAGCTTGCTTACAAATTTAGCCGAAATTTAATATGTATATAAACAATCTTTCAGAAAAGCTATAAAGAATCCAATTATAACTATAGCATTAATTCCTCGTCCCATATAAATAATATTTTTGTATATTTATATCTGCTTTTATTTCTCGTTCATTTTTTTCCTTAGAATTTTTTTAATGAGGTTATGATTTACTATTTTATATTTTTATGACTGCCATTTTGAAACAAAATAATGGATCAAGCTAGCTAAAAAACTCAACTGACATATTTATACTACGGCAGATATCATAGTCACAAAAATCATTATATCCTACTTATGTATATGATCCAAAAATATTCTTCAAATTCTATTATAGAACATTTTCGCCTCCTTTACATTATTCTGTAAAAAATTTTTCATGATTTTTATTTTTTTCATAAAAGATTATATTTAATATAAACATTTTAACTGTGAGAGGTTTTTGGTTTCTTAATGATATTCGATGAAACTGCAAGTTCATGTCATGAGTTCTTAATCATTTATTAAGTCTTTTAAAATTCAGACTATTTTATTACTATTATACGTATGGCTTAATAATTATTATATATCCATAAAATATGGTGTTTCTGGAGCAAATCAGAGATATATTGCAGATATAATCATGTTATAAAACAAAATTAATATAATTCATTTTAATTATTCTATAACAACTTTGAAGAAAAAAACTGGAATCATTCTCACTTATCCTTTACATGCAGAGAAAATCTACCTGATTGTTTAATTCAACTTTATTTTTTACAATAATCTTAAAACACTTTACCCTACATAAAACTTACACTAATTATAAGACTCATTCATATCAAATTGTGAAAGTCACAATTGACACCAAAATTCTACTAATCTATTTTTTTTATGTTTTACTTTAAATATTAAGCTAATTTTGAGTGTTGCCACAAAAGCGTGATGTTATATAAATTCTATATAAGACTATAGTATACTGCTAATCTCAAATTATATAGAGGATTAAGACCCTGTAATATATGAATATAGCATAATAATAAATGTTTTTTTTATTTACAATATTGTCTTATGATTTATGTAAAATTAAAGAGCTTTTGACCTTCGAAGATATTTACGAGGCGTGGTCTCTATTGACACAAGATTTTCACTCCCAGGAATCAGTGATGTAATAAGCAAACACAAAGGTAGGCATTTAGTTGTTCGTAAATCATAAAAAAATCAATTATCAATTCAAAACGTGGAATTACTTTTTGGCATATTTTATTTGTATATCTTATACATACATACATATTAAATATCACAATCAGTGTATTACAACATCCGGTGATAATTATTCAACGTACAATGTATACTCAAGACACGTGAGAGTGAAGTTCCGATGTAATATTTATGTAAAATGGTATAAAAAGTTACACTAGTTGTGACGGCGCTCATATATCGTTATTTTTGAATTGGGCAATCGGTTGATCGAATGGGGGCTTTTGCTCGTTTGGATTGGGGTAGTCGTAACCAGTTTCTGATGAACCGATACTGCTCACACCGATATTGACTTCTTGAGTGGGTTCGCTCTCTAGTCTCATCGGATACTTGTTTCCAGGGAACCAGCCACCTCCTGGATAACCGATAGAATTCGATCCTGGGTATTGATTACCCGGATAGTTTGGATAATAGCCTCCAGTTATCTTGTTGATGAGCGGCCAGAATATCTTCTCTGAAACTCCCGTATTGGTGCCAGATTGGAATGTTTCAGTGTTCGCTACACTTTCGACTTTGCCTCTCACGTCTATGACTTGAGGTTCTGGTGGTCCGTATGAGGTTTGAGGTTGTACTGGTTGCAATGGTGGTAATGGACGTGTGATGATTTGCGGTTGAGGTTGTGGACGAGTTATGATTTGTGGTTGAGGTTGTTGATATATGACTTGAGGTTGCGGACGAGTGATGATTTGTGGTTGAGGTTGTTGATATATGACTTGAGGTTGTGGTTGAGGTCGAGGTTGTTGATATATGACTTGAGGTTGCGGACGAGTGATGATTTGAGGCTGCGGTCGCTGATATATAACTTGAGGTTGCGGACGTTGGATGATTTGTGGTTGAGGTTGTTGATATATGACTTGAGGTTGTGGTTGAGGTCGAGGTTGTTGATATATAACCTGAGGTTGCGGACGTTGGATGATTTGTGGTTGGGGTTGATTATATATGATCTGTGGTTGCGGTCTATTGATGTTCTGTGGTTGTGGACGTACATATATCTGCGGCTGCGGTCGTACAATCACTTGGGGTTGCGGTCTTGGCTGTACATAGATCTGAGGCCTCGGAGGTCCATATATAGTCTGCGGCTGAACGGAAGGCAACTGTTGGATGACCGGTGGCGATGGAATAATCGGTCTCGTTTGTACGAATGGAGGTTCGTGTGGAATCGGACGTTGAATGTAGCTCGGCTGTTGAGGTATGTAGTTGGGTTGCGGTATCGGTGCAGGTCTAACCAAAACTTGGGGTGTCGGTTGTACTGGATACGACACTTGAGGTTTTGGATAGTCGTAGCCCTCGCTTAGATCTTCTTGAGGCTGAAAAAGCTCCGACACATCCCTTTTTATAGGATTTTCACTCTGAACTAGAACCAAACATAATTTTCAATGTTAATATATGCTTAGCATATTGTACATAAAGTGTATCCATCTAAAAATCCATAGAGCTGAGCTTAATTTTTTTTTAAATACAGGGAAACGAGGTTTTGGTTTTTATATAAATAATAGATTTTTATATTTGTCATAAATCATCGCCATATAAAATCATTTTCCATATTTATCATTGGTGAACAAATGATGTCACACTTACGTTCTTTTAAACTCAAAAGGACAATATTTAACATTGAATTTAACGCTGTATTCTACGGAACACTTTGGTTCTACAAAAATATAGTATAAATAAAATAAAATAAAATAATCTTATATACATTATTATTGTTTTTTTTTTTTAATTCTTCGAGCTTAAATTGTTATAAATGACCGAACAACCTAGAAAAAACTGAAATTTTGCGTCGTCTACATAAATGGGTATACTAATTTAATAAAATTACAGTTTTTAATAAAAAAAAAACATAAAATTCGATGTTTTAAATTCTTAGTGAAAATGACATGAAGATTAAATATTTTGTAGTATTAACCAATACGATAAACTAGTGGTATAAGTCGGTGACTAATAGCTGAAAGACCTGAATTCCATATGGATTCTAGTGTTTTCAATATCTATCGTGTCAGAGATCGGAATTACTGCTTATTATACGATTTTAGTTCCAATCAATCATCACAAATTTAGTTTTCTTAGATTTTCATAATCTTACAGATGAATAATTTAAATAATAATTTAAAACTAATAAAAATAAATGTCACTGATCTAGACTTTCATTTCAGTCTGATGAATATAAATAAATATATTAAACATAGCACCAATATGAAAAATATTTCACGCCATCATAATGAAAATATCTATTAAAAAGGTAAAAGCAGATTTGTTTTTCAAACCATCTAGTAATATTCAATTAAAATATTTATTGAAAAATTGCTGCTATAATAATTCAAGCTATTAATATAAAAACGTTAATTAATTTTTCAACAGTAATATTATCAAAAGATCATATATATCACCCACGAACTTTAAATGTCCAAACACGTTTTCCTAAATTAAGGTTCGTATTAATCCGAAGTGTTCCAAAAAGCACGGACGAAGAAGAACAGAATCACGACACATTTTATATGAATTAAACAATAGATCACCTGCTACGACAGAGAGTAGCAACACTAGCAACCCCTTCATCGCGTATAAGTTTTCTTGTCACTAGTCGTAAATTCACTAGATCACGCATCCGCCTCCACTCGTACTTATATACTCTTCGGTCTAGGCTTTAATTTATTTGCCCAAGAAATCCTTGAGGTGGTGTGCCTCTGTTTGCTCAGTCGAAAATTGACAAATTCACTTTTTAACCGAAGGCGTTACGTGGCGTGGCATGTTTGCTCATCGCGCGCTTCTTTTCCCGAAGATAACGCGCGGAAATTAAACAAAGAGGAAACGATTGACCAATGTGAGCAAACATCAATACTGCCATCATCGACTGTGCTAATTGTGAACAAATTGGACATAAAACACGCGGCTTTCTCCGCTGGATTGCTACGGGAAGAAATTCGCCATACGCTTGTGTTGAAATTTTATAGGGCCTATATTTATTCTTAGAAAATTAATAGAAAGCCTCATTTTTTACAAAGTGCTTTATAAACAAACCCTCTAAATAAATCGTCATATTAAAACATCCAAAAGCCAGACGTAAACAATGACCAAAACAGACTTTCGAAGAACATAAACATTAATCACCGTAACCAAAACTTTTTAGCAGTTTGTCACTACAATGTATTGGACAAATGGCATTTTCTTCTGGACGTTTTGCTAAACAAAAAAAAACTATTACAATGGTTTCGTTTATAGAAAGCCACCCTGGATACCCAAGCTTCATTAAAGGGGGCAGATATATAAGGGAGGATGAGTTTTACTAAATATTATTTCCATTTGTAGAAGCTTATGTTAGAGGTCACTTGCTCACGTCATGAAGAGAGCGACACATGCGATAGACTCGCTTTATCACACACTCGCGCATTTCAAGAAGCACCAAAAAGGGTTCTGCTACTTCTACTACAACTCTGCCATTGAAAGGACTTATTTATATTGACTCGACCGCCTGCTATAACCTTTTTGGGCAACCTGCACTGTTTCGCATTCGACACCGCCATCCGATACTGATGCCTGAATTATATCTGTATAGTACAATCAAAAATTATATCAAACAGATCTTCAGTATTTGACCTCTTTATTTTTTGTATAACATACAATATTTTTAAACCGGATTATGAACTGTTTCTAAATAGCCGGAACTCTCCGGAACACCGTTCCGGAAATAAAATTTTAAAAAACTATGGAGCATCTTCACACTTGCACTACTTTATTTCAGATTTAGACGACCCATTCCTAACGTTTCGATTGTTTGCTTTGCATATACTTTGCATATAGTTGTTAAATTCAGGCAGAACTATTCCGTTACGTTTTCAACATTCGCAACATTTCACGAAAATGTAAAAAAAAATTTTAACTGTTAGAAATGCCGCTTTAATGATAATAAAGCGCAACATTTTAAACCAGAATAGCTATTGTTTCCAAATAGCAATTCTAAACATCTTGTTATCCTTACACATGTTTTTTAAAGTAACCAATTGATTTTTTCAATAAATCTATTTTGTTCTTGATCATGAAACATCATTTATATACATGCCTCTGATTTTTTTCTCATTTCTATTCTAATTCCGTATTGACTTTAAATTGTATTGTTTGTCTTTCACTTGCTCAAGTGCTACTCAAATACTCAGCAAGAGAGCATAAAAAACTGGAGAGACTCTTTTGGCGATTAATCTACATCTCATGACTCTCGTTTTCATTTGTAATACCTAATTTGTATTTAATAATGCAATATTTGTAGTAAACTAAAATAAATAATTATGCATATGTAATTTATATTCCAGATGACAATTTACATCTTTCTTTGATCTTAGACGTGAAGTTTACGTTAGCGTATTATAATACAGAATTCGGACGCAAAAAAATGTCAAGGAGAATATTTTCCATTTTTAATGTAATAAAAAAACATACTTTACTTAGTATGTGAGATTTTTTAATTGTTTTTACAAGGATGTTGAACACACTTAAATAAATTTCTCATTAAAAAAAAAAGCTCTTTAACCTAGAGAACTGTGTGACAATGACGTTAAGAATAAATAATGCAAATGTTTTAAGAACAATAATTACAAAATAACTCTCGATTTTTTTTCATATTTTCACAAAAAGGTCTATTACTAATAAAATAAATTCCATAGCATGAGTTGCTTTAAGATTTGCTAATTGGCATTGACAGTATGTAGCAATTACAATAGATGGCACACACAAAACAAGGTCGTAAATTCCTGATGGGTATATTTATATATAAAATAAACTTAACATAATAAACCATTATTTTAATATGGATTTTCTTAGAACTGATTAATAGTTATAAATACTTCTCGATTGACAATGATAATATTTTATTTATTTCAAAATGTTTATGTTGTACATTTATTTTTATTGACTTTAGTAATTATATTATAATATATAATTATAATAATTACAACATGAATAATTGATGTTAACAGTTCATAAAAATATTTTATGGCAAATACTAATATAATTATTATATAATGCACATTTAAATAATTTATAATAAACAATAATATAATAAAAAATAATTTATTGCAATTGTATAAACATGCATACATAAATATATGTCGTATCACATATTTTTTCGTATTAAATAAAAGTGTAATAAAATTTAAATTAAATAATAGGTATCACATCAGAATAAAACACTGTCGTCAATATTCAGTTATTCTGGAGTTTTCTTGGTCATTTTCAGATTTATACATGGACCTGAAATTTCAAGCCTTTGCCAGTCAACCCTAAAAAATAACAAGATAAAATATTAATTTATTATTTTAACACATTTTTTATACACATCGATAGTCCATTTTTGATGCGTTAAATTAACTATATAATCAAACCAGTGCAAGTTACTTAAATATATGGTAATTGCATATATTTTTAAATACTTCTTTTAATAGTATGTTTTTATTTTTTTATATCAGTGCTTTTTACTTGATAAAATGTAATATATATTTATTGGTGACAAAGGTGTGATCAATAGTATATTTTTGGTGCTGAAGATCCAATTATTATTTTAAAACCAGTGCTTTCGTGCCAAATTTTCTGAAGCAGTCTCTCATCAATTACCATGTTGGTGTCGAACTCCTAGTTTTCCTCGATGATGCCCAATTGGCTTCACTGCCCCACCTGTTAACATACCACCTGTCATCCCATTAACTAATCCGTGAACTATGCCACTTTTGATGGCGTAAAGGTCTGAAGCCACACTCCCCCATTTCGGATTACCTTCAAAATGTATACAAACACGATTATACGACATACCTTTGTTTGGCTCATTATCTTATCGATTGACTAGTGTAAATATGACCAAAATATTTGCATAACTCAAAGAGTTACGTTGCAAACGCCAATGGTCGTTACCACGTTTCTATTTTATGAAAGTGAACATGGTATTTGTTTGGCGTTTGCATTAGTAGCTTGTTGGACATAGTATGTACATAGATATAGAGAAGAGACATATATAATTATGAATTATGTTTCTTTAATCATTTTATTATTTTAAAACTGGATCTAATTTTCAGTAGTCTGATTTATATGTGAATACGAAAAAAATGAAGAAAAAAGTTTGTAGACCAGTGACATCTATTTCAATAACTGTAAAACATTTCAAAAACTTTCACTCGCTAGATACCAGTATATAAATATATTATGCTACTATAAATAAATATACTTTTATCGTGAAATTTTTCGCTTTGCGGTACAATATTGAGACATTTTTTTCACAAAAAAATCATCCTTCAAAAATTAGTATGGGTTTTATTCTATATATATAATAATATATAATATAATAATGAGAATTAAGAAAGTTAAAAAAAATGTTCTAAAAAGCAGGTTTCATGCAAAAAAGTTTGAAATCCACTGTTCTATATAGTGTGATATCAACATAAATTTAATTTTTAACACGATTTTAAACTTAAATTAAGTTCTGTAATTGAATCGGCACTAACAATCAATGGAATAACTGTAATGTATCTGAAATATCTAAATTAGTACACCATATATTAGGTCTCTTATTCGTTATCAAACCGAATTCTTACCATATCCTGAGTAGGTGCCTAGATTATGGACGTTCGTTAGGCCGTATGTTCCTGTGTGACCACCAGCTCCTGCTCCTGCTCCTGCTCCAGCTCCAGCTCCAGCTCCAGACCATCCACCAGCCGCGTTCCCTTTGACTCCTTGGCATCCTCCACAATTTCCTCCATATCCATAATTCACAGATCCAGCGCTAGCGGACGCACTGGCTGTAGCCGATGACCCAGAAAAGGAATGAGCTACCAATCCATTCTGAGCATGACTTCCTGATCCAGCTGACGCCGTAGCCCCCGAGATGGATCCGGCGTGGCCACCCGCCAAACCGGTTCCAGAACCATAACTATTTCTATCGCTGTTTATCTGCAAATCGCCCACGCCGCTAGGATGATGATTTGCAGAAGCGATTCCTTGAACTCCGCCGTGTGTGAAACCTTTATCATTGTGACCGGTTTGTAAAACGACCGTTTGACCTCCTTGATAGCTTCCAGAGTTGCTCAAACTTCCAGCCTGGCTGTGAGCACCCGCTGCCATTATTATTCCAGGAGCTCCTCCGAAAGAGCCAGTGTATTTATGATGCTGATTATCTTTATTGGCACTGACGTACAGCTTATCGTTCGTTGATGGATAATTTGGCGCGGGTCCTGTAGCGACCAATGTTCCAGGAGCTCCTCCGAAAGATCCAGTATAACCAACTTTATCCTTGTACTGCGTATTTTGAGTAGCGTAGCTTTCTGATCCAGTCAATGAAACTGCGTGAAGAGCTGGTTTTGAAATGACTATCCCGTGAGGATAATTCGGAGCTGGTCCAGTCGCTGTTAAGACTCCGGGAGCACCGCCGAACGATCCAGAGTATTTTTGAGGATGAGGCTTTTTGTGATCTACTGCTACAGTGACAGGAGTTCCTTGATAACCACCAGTGTGGACGGATACTAATGATGGTTTAGTCTGAGGCACGTTAACAGAAAACGTAGGATGTTTTTGTCCTACTGTTCCTAAGTTATGATTGTATGAACCGCTCGTGCTTCCAGTGCCATAAGTACCACTCAAACTAGCACTTCCATGCTCCTTGTTATATTGATTATTGTTTCCGCTGAACTGAACAGTTACTGCTGGTTTAGTTTGAGGCACGTTCATAGCAAAAGTTTGATGATTTTGATCCAATGCTCCTGAGTTATGATTATAAGTGCTTCCGTATGTTCCATAATTATTCATTGGTATTACAGCTGGTTTAGTTTGAGCTACATTAACAGCAAACGTCGGAATTTTTTGTTCTGTTGCTCCAGAGTTATAATTATAGGCACTTCCAGTGTTGGCATAAGTTCCACTCGCGCCGGCTTGAGTATTACTAGATATTAGAGCTGGTTTAGTTTGAGGCACATGAACTGCAAAAGTCGGATGTTTTTGTTCTACTGCTCCTGAGTTATGATTGTATGCGTTTCCAGTGTTTCCATAAGTGCCGCTTAAACTGGAACTTCCCTGCTCCTTATTATATTGATTGTTGTTCCCAGTGAACTCGACGGTTAATACTGCTGGTTTAGTTTGAGGCGCATTAACAGAAAACGTCGGATTTTTATGTTCTACTGCTCCTAAATTATGATTATATGTGCTTCCAGTGTTGGCATAAGTTCCGCTCAAACTGGCACTACCAGCTTCTTTGTTATAATTATTGTTATTATTAACTCCAGTGTATTCTACAGATATTACTGCTGGCTTAGTCTGGGGTGCAGCGTTATGGTTGTATGTTCCGCTCTCCGGCTGTTTAGTAACATGTCCATAAGTAGCGCCTGTATTTATGCCATTTGCGCTTTGAGATTGTCCATAGTTTGAATATTCATCTTTTACAGGTTGTCCGTAACTATCGACAGGCCTAGACGGAGAAACAGTAGCGTGCGTTAGGCCAATGTTGGAAATCGATCCTGCTATTCCTACACCATAATGTTCTCCATTTTTGTGATTCTCTTTGTTTAAATTTGTAACTGTTGCTCCGCCTGCATAATTGTTATTTGGAGCATTTTGAGCTACAGCAGATGCTCCAGCATTAGCGTTATGTGGAATATTAGATCCTGTTACGGTTCCAGAAGGAGTATTGGTGCCAAAACCAATACTAAACCCTGGCAGTCCCAAAGAAAATGATCCACCCATCGCTGCAGCAGATGCTCCCGAATTTGCTCCAGCAAAAGAACCAGCTCCAGCTCCAGCTCCAGCCGTTCCTAAATTGACAGGATGTGCCTGATTTGACTGTCCATTGCCGTTGAAGCTATAACTTCCGGATGATGCAAAGCTGGAAGCACTCGATTGAGCATAGCTTGAAGATCCGCTGTATGATCCGCCCTTGATTGATGAAGCTGCAAAAAATGAAGCAAACATGAAGCTTGTCTTGTCATATCAAACAATGACGTGATTTAATACATTTTTTACACATCATTAGCATTTAAATGTGTTGGAATTCCCACAAGAAGAAGAGGCGTTAGATGGATTCCGTAAATCCTGTATCTCTTATTAATTTACACAGTTATTTGCAAGTAATTGGACTAATAAAATAAACCTATGGGAATTGCATATATTTATTGTATATTATGTCAATATATAAAAAATCAATAATCATTATCAATTAAATATATGCAACAATGCTGTCGAGTTGTAACCGGAAAACATCGTAAAAAATCTATATGAAGAAACTCTTGAAGAGCAATAATTGTAATCGAGATGTGAATCTTACGTTGTAATTTTTGTGACCCTTTGTGACATTAAAGGAATAATTGTTATAGCGGTCATTCGTGACATGACACCTTATGAAAATCGTGAGTATAATGATTCACGTTATCGATTGGAATGACAATAAATGTTAAATCAAGCGATTACAGTTATGATTTATAATAAAATCAACAAATAAAAAATAATATTCATTAATATACATAGTATGAATAATTTTTAAAAATGATTCATATAATTTTGTTGAAAAAAAGATGCAAGGAACCGTTTTTTTTAAATATATAACCAGTAATTCGGTTGGCTTAAAACAAGTTTTGTATTATGCAGGCGCTTTAAAAAATCGCTTCAACGGATACTCAATTTTTTTACATAGCGAATCTTGACACAAATTTACTCCGTTCTGAATTCAGAAATTGGATTCTAAAAATCTAATCGCATATTAGTTTCTTGGTTTCGAATATATTTGGTTGTTGTTAAGTAAAATAAAATAAAAGCTGTTTTATCTAGGATAACTACCTTTAACAATAAGTTTTTCACAAGGATTTATATTATATGTAAAATTAGACTTTATAGATTTTTGTATTGAAAGAACTTGTTTTTTAGATGTTCTTAATTTTATTTGGAATTTTCGGCTTTTTTAAAACTATGATATCTTTTGCTTTGATTACTTACGGAAAAATATTTTAATGGTTTATTATGTTAAAAAAAGATTCGTAATATATATTAAATATATTTAAATGTAAGGGGTTTTTGAGTAAAAAAATATTTTTTTTGATTCTTTTCTTGAAATAAAAACTGTTTTATCTAAGGCAACACTGTCCAACTTCTTTTAACACGCTGGCCATGTTTTCTTTTACAAACATTTCGGGTGTAAGCTAAAAAAAGTTACCTTAGATATTTTTATCTGAGGTATTTTTTTAGCTCTCATCAGCATCCATAAACGAACAAAAATGTACAAAGGGACCTTTTTTAAATTTTATTTTAAAAACATGAATAAGTTCGCGAGCCGCAAAAATAAGTTCCAATTGGTCACGTCTGATTTAAGGTAGTTAACCTTATTAAGGAAAAATATTAAAATAATATGTTTACTACAAATATGTAGAATTAGACTTTTTAGTGTCAACTTGATTTTTATGTTAGATTATTTTAATGTAATTTTCGGCTCTAGATTATAGGATTTTAAAGTTAAAACAAATTATTTTTGTAACTGCAAAAATGCTCAGAATATATAATATATTTTATTGAATGAGTGTTTTTTGCATTATTTGTACTTATTTGAAAAAAATAAAAATAAATATTTTATGTATTATTTTTTAAATATTAAGATTTAGAATAAATAAAAAAAATAGTCTAATTTTTTATCAGAACAGATATTAATTAAATAATCGCGTGCTAGTTTTTATATATATATATAGATCTACAATATATATTTTTTTTACATATTATTAGTTTTAAATAAGCAGCAAAAATAGTAGCGGAAATATTTGGTTGTTACGAGTCTAATTCAATATTTTTCATTTAAGCTATAAAAGTCATTATAAAGTAAAAAAGATCTGGGTAAACTCCCTTGTCCGAATAATATGTTTTCCACAAAGATAACTAATTTTATACGTATAATTGAGCTTTGATTTATCACTTAGTGTGACATTAGATTAAATACTACTTGTTTTAAAAGTCATGTTTTTTCCAGATATCGTCGATTTTATTGAAATAAATTTCTACAAACTGTTTTATTAAATATTTTTTTGCTATGACAAATTACTCAAAAAATATTTTTTATCATTGATTATGTTAAACAATGATACATATTACATATTGGATTTATTTTAATGTAAATTTTCGGATCTAGATCAGTGGTCAACAACCTGGTTTGTAACTAATGGGCGATTCAAGATTCCCTAATGGGCGATGGGTGTTTTTCTCCAGTGTTACAAATTTTGATTTTCCTCCATAAATCTAAACATTGCTCTGTAACAACCATGTATGTTTGACAATAAAAAGATAGATTTAAGTAACTATTTTTAAGCTTCCCCGATCCAAAAATTATTTTGCAGTTGCACTAAATTAAGTTACTGCGACGTTGATTACAACAAAGGTTAAAGACCCCTGATCTAGATTATGATATTTTCAAGTAGAATTGCTCAGTTCTTATTTTTTTAAATATATATAATAGTTTATTGTGAGTGTAATTTTAAAAAAAAATAATCGGCAATAAATAAAATTAAAATAAAAAATATGCTTTTCAATTAGTTCAAATTAATTTATTTTTACAAATAAATTGTTGTAAATTTAATTGCCAATTTTTATTTATATATAATACCTGTGTAATACTTTATTATATAATTAAAAATAGATTTAGGCGAATAACTACGATATAACGAATTAATCGACAACAGATCCGGAATCCGGGGTTTTTGATTGTGAGAACGCTAGTATTTTTTTTATTATAGTTTTCGTTTAATACAAAGTGATTCATTACTATTCTTAGAATATGACTGTATTTAAATATATTTGTTTGCTTTTCTTAGAGTGATTTTTTAGAGTTAATTAGAGAGTTTTTGTTAACTTAATTTCAAGCTTATTAAAAGTGTTTTGCGCTATTTTTATAAGTAAGTTATATGTTAGAATGCAATTTAAAAAATATTATAATTAAACAGGAAAACTTTAAGAATATGAAATTGTTATTTTATATATAATAAAATAGGAAAACTTTTGAGAAAGCACTTATTTAGTAATTTCACGAATTAACCGGTTTCGATTTAAAGTGACTAATCTTGTCGTAATTAAACCTGTTAGTTTAATAACACATAAGCTATATAATTAATAATAGAAAAATAAAACCAAAAATTATATAAGAGCCAAATATTTTTCATTAAAAAAATAAAAATATATGTAAATGTATAGCAAGGCTTAAAAATCGTATATTGCTCTACTATTATTTTTATCGTATTTAAAAATCGTATATTGCTTTACTATTAAAACAACTAAAAAATAGATTTCACACTATTTAACATAAACTGACAATATGTTAGAAATATATTATAAAAGCAATAATTAATATAATCAATATTTTATCAAAGCAAAATCGGAGTTACTACTATTATTTTACATACAAATCAAACTATCTTATAAGTGTTATTATTAATAATAATATATTGTAAATAACTATTGAGTAATTATTATTAATATATCCCTTCACAAACTACGAACAAACTAAGATCAAAAACATTTTTCATATAAAAAATGTAATCATTTGCAAAAAATATTAAGAACAAATTTAAGATATGATTAATCAATTGTTTAGAATGTCTATTTTTAATATAAGTAACCAGAATTATTTTATTTAATGACAAGATTAGCTAAAGCATAATAGTTTGTTTTTTAGGTCATGCATTGTAAAGATTCAGTGTAGGTGTCACTTTAAATAAATCGCATATAAATATTTATGAAAATAGTTTATTGTATTAAAATGATTTTGTTGTTAAACTCACATATGTGTCCGTGGGGTGCGCAGGCAGCTATTGTCAATAGAAAGACAAAAAGCACAGGTCCTTCCATGTTGACTCGATTCGCAATAATGATTCTTGGATTGAACCTGAGGTCGTATTTTATAGTTGTTGTGTGTTTTCAAGGTCCGCTTCTCCGATGGAAGACCCCGACGGATAACGGAAAATACGACCCAAGCTTAATTAGAATAAAATAATTGAAACTCTTCATCAGATGATAATATGAGATAGTCAATGCCTCATACTGTGCGTTCGAATGTACAACGTTTAACTTTTTTTTTCTTTGTGAATCTCAACCTGCATCGGGTTTTACCTACCGCCTGCAAACTATAAAGTTGTGGATTCATTGTAAATATGACACCATTGTATTTCAGTGAAAGGTCAGTTACTGAGTACTGGATTTGTTTTTTTTTTACACTTATGTTAAACTTTATGTCCGTTATTGCACTAAATGCAACCTTACTTTATAAAACTTATTTTACTAACTCAGTTCTTAAAGTCCTATAAATGATATTTTAATGTAATAAATAGAGCTATAGAAATATATAGATGTACAGTAATAAAATTCGCGATTTTTCTAATAAAGAGTTTTTATTTTAAGGAAATACTAAGCCACGCAGGGAGAATTATTTTAATTTTTATTGAAATTCATTTAGTATGTATTTTAAAGCTAATTGTATAAATGGTATTTTTTTTAAAGCTAGTAAAGTATACAAATAATTGAGATGATTATAATAGTTGCTGTCATAAACATAATTACGAATTTCACTTCAAAATAAAACATAGCGGAAAATATAATGATTATAAAAAATCAAATCATAAATTGGGAAACGTAGAATGATAGATTTATGTATTTAATAATTAGCCTTCGTTAATCCACGTTAAATCTCTTTGGATTCTCCGAAGCAATATAATATCATAAATTTTGACACTACCGATAAATTTGCGTTCATATAGGATCTGAACTCTAAAGTATTCATGGAAAAATAAAATATAAATGCTAATAGTATACAAAAACCACGATAGTTGAACTAGTATCATAAAATTAGTATGAATTAACTGATTTATACATATCATCTTTTAAAATTATTAATCTAGCTTTAAATGTATGTATTGCACATTATGAATTAAATCCATCAGCAAAAATAATACTGTTGTATTTGATAAAATCAGACAGTATATTATTATTTGTAATAGGACTCTCTATAATTCGTAATTTTCAACTATTCGAATATTAAATAAAAAATCTATAAACTATTCGAATCATTGATGACTATGATGAATTTTTCTTTTTACATTATTATTTTGTGCAATAACTCTTACCAGATTTTTCAATTTCCCGGAAGGGGGGAAAATACTCAGCGCAGTCCAAATACACATCTGTTAAATAAATAGCATTTTATACAAAAAACATAATTTTCAAAATATTTGCGAATAATTACCTTTTTGGATTTTTTGAAATAAAATGCGTCATGCAAATTTCAGAAGTTTGTCTCCCTCTCGTTAGACTGGTGTAACTGTTATTATTTTTTGACCAATAAAACAATTATAGCTTCTCAGAATTCAAAAATCCACGCCAAAAGCAATAAAATCGTGACGGCGCCGTCGCAGTCGGAACGATCGATACCGAGCGTTCCCACTGCGACGGCGCCGACACGATTTTATTGCCTTTGGCGTGAATTTTTGACTTCTGAGAAGTGATAATTGTTTTTGCGCTCTCCTGTTGACCAAAATTCGGTTTGAACAATATCTAAAATAAAAATATAAAATCGCGCCATCATCATATGGAAATTCGGTAAAGATAACTATTATATTTTTAAGTCATGGTGAAACACCAAAAAGCGGACAAACCATGATGCATTGAAATGATTTCTAATAAAATATTTCGTTTGACTTAATATAGAAAAAATAAGTTACTTAAATAAAGCAAATGGTTAAAAAAAATAAACCAGTCGAATAAAATTTTTGAGTCGGGAGTTATTAATAAGTAATCTGCATCAATTTAATAAGTAATAATAACTGGAAATGGATCTTTTAAGCAAAATTTACAAAAGCTCCATCATCCTGGCTGATTGTTTGTACGGCAGATATGCGGAAAATATTCGTGGATAAATAGTGAAAATGGAAAAATTGGTTGTATATCGCGTAGCAAAGTAAAAAATCTTTCAATATTAAAAATACAAGAACGTATATTTTAAAGGAACAGAGAATATAATGGAAATTCGAGGGCTTTACATATAAAATCATTGAGAACAAAAATTATTGGTCATATGAAATCAAATGCACATTTGAGTGCAATTTTTTTTTTAAAAAAAGAGCTTAAGAACAACCCATTGAAAAAATAATAGATACTTTGAATAATGCGGAAATCGAATCAACTAATAAAATTTTCAGACAATAATGGACGTGTATTCCACAAAATTCACTAATAAAATGTTTAAAAACTGTATCATGTAGTTGTGCAGTGTGTGAAAGAGGATTTAGTTGTATGAATTAAATTTTAACAGATACTCGATCCAGTTTACTTTTTAAACATACTAATAACCTTATATTTATTTCACTTCATAGTCCACCGATTGCAATGTGGAACCCAAAACTTGATGGAAAAAAATTGTTAAGAACACATGGACCAGCAGTTGAAGCACAGACGCGCGATTGCAAAGTCCAAGATGTTGAAGAAGGTGCAGTATGGAAGTATTTTATGAAGTTTAAAACACCATAATATCAACAAGTAAGAATATTTATTAAATAGCATTTGATTTTTTTCATAAACAATTGAATTACCAATATGAGGACATATATTTTTTAAATAACAAAAAAGTGGGGAGGTAGGTTAAAAATAAAATACCGCACTGTTTAGTTTTATTTTGCACTACACCACTGGATAATAATAAACTTGAGATGAATGCTTCTATCGTGGTCAATTGTATATCGCAGTGTCACGAGCAACCATCCAAAATATTATTTGAATACTATTAATACAAAATATTATATGTGCTAACTCCGCCTTGAAAGATGCGATATATCCGGGAACAAAACGTGGGCGAAGTCATTTTTTTAAGCTAGATAAATATGTAATAGTGGAACATGTTCAGAAACGGCATGTACATAATAATACATACACGTCTAACCAAATATTTGTCATGTCTCTGAAAAACGCTTCTTTATACTGTCATGAGCGTGTAACGATAAATATATCTGCAATTAAATAAATAAAAGTCAATCTAATAGTTGTTTATGTCAGGTAATTTTATGCGAGCGCATTATAAACACTATAAATATTTTTTTCGTTACTCATTTCAACGAATTGCTTACGTAAGCGTAAAATAACTCGATTTGCGTAAACTTTGTAAAGACATGAATTATATTTTAGATACTTAGTATAATGTCTACATCCTCGTTCCAATTTCCTTTCGAAGGTGTCGCGGGGGCGTTCCGAGGCCCAAACAATGGCTAAAAAGCGAATGTCAAAAGTGTGACGATTGCCAATGCAAATTTACCTGGAATCGTCACGAGTCCGAGAAGAGTGACGCGCAAATCTGGTCTCGTTCAGGATCCGTAACTCTTGACCCTTTGGCTAGACGTAAAAACCGAAACAATGCGTTCTCATCGCACGAACGCTATAATTAACGTTTCCTTCGACGCGATTTATGATCTCGCGATTATGATGCCAACGGCATGGCATAAGGAGATGGAGAGATGACTTGAAAACAGGTTGGTGGTTCAGAACGTAAATCAAAATTCATAATATATATTTTTTGCCTGTTACTTTAGTTAAAGCAGTAACTCCACTCAAAATTTCCTATCTGAAAATCAATCATTTATTCCAATTCATTATAATGCAGGCGGATTGAGCCCGAGCATTTTCTTAAAAATCGGCATACCCATACAAAGGAGTCTGTAACTTAATTTTAATCTGTCTTGCGTCATATTTCAGAATTTGTCATGAATATATATGGTAACATTTTTTTTTAATATATGAACAATTGTTATTAAATTTTTTTTTTAATTTATTTAGCTAATATAGCTAATTGTTTATACTTAATTCTTTATTTAAGTTATCTACAACTTCTTTAACGTTATCACCTATGCAATAAATTAAAATGTCATCTGCAAACAGGTGTATTTAGCATTTTTCTATATTATAATCAATAATGGTCCTAATTTGGACCTCGTGGTATACCGTGAGATTATTTTCTCTTTTTAAAATAATTTTTAAACCATCTTAGAACTATTTCACATTACCTATAATCTTTCATTTCTTTAACATTATACTTTTGTCTATTGTTTCCAAAGCTCTCTTGAAATACAAGAAAACTGTTCCAATGATTGTGTTCGTATCCTTGGCCAAAAATCAATCATTCATCACTACTTGTAATGCAGTCTCAGCGGAATGTTTTACTCTGAACTCCGATTGTTGTTCACACAGAATGTTTTGAGAAATTATAAAATCCTTTAATTCTTTGATTACTACTTCTTCCAACACATTTTTCATACAATGCAACATGTTAATTGGTCTCATTTCCTCAACCTTTTTACTATTTTATATTTTAGGTTTAAATAAAATAGTAGCAATCTTCAAATTATTAGGTAACGAACCACGCAAAATCTCTCGTTACGACCAGAAAAAATTAAACGCAAGTGTTCTTACTATAAATATTCTCCGTCATTGTGAGAATATTTATTTGTTGCGAAACGGTTATAGATATAATAAATCACTGGATCCACAAGATTCCCGTTGCAATGTAATACGACCTTAGACAATGCCCATCAAGCGAATGTCGCTTTCTAAAGCCGTCTACTTATTTACGCTGCATGAGTATGATTAGTTAGCAAGCTTTGCAGCCTGGATACTACAACCTGGAATCAGATGAAAAGAAGGTAGTAACAAATAGCCACTCACTGACTCTGGCGGACACTCGAAGAGACCAGCAGACGCCCGCTGCCTGCGGAAACATACAACCATGGACGCACACATCCCGCCGCCAGCTTATCCACCACCAGCAGCCACCCGAAGAGACCAGCAGACACGCGCAAGATCACACCAGGAACTCCCGAACAACCAGCCTCAAGAAGAATTACCTCCTGACACTCGCCTTACGTAGCCACAAGAGCCCTGAGGATCATCCACGGGTATCACCATCACCTGCGTCAGCTTCTCCGCCGGTTGAAGGAAATGTCTCGCAAATAATATAAATATATTAATAAAAGATCTTACTAGATTCACACCAGAGTCTTATTGGCCGACTAACCCTGGGGCCAAACCCCCTAAATGTAATAATACTCTAACTAGATTCCAACAAGCGTCTCACTGGCTACCAAGTCACTCCCTCATTGTCCTCATTTTGTCCTTCTTTTGTATTTATTTCTCCTCCTCAAACAGCAATTTTCTAAGTGAACTTTTTTAGCTCCCACATCAATTTATACTCCTCGAACAAAGTTTTTTGTCACTTAGTGTCCTCCAATGATATTATCAAAACCTGGTCACCTTATTTTCAGTCCTTGCCAAGCTTATACGAGATATAAACTCAATATTTATCATTTATCTGGTTATAAATATTAACTTGTTTGTTTAGTAAGTTTAATAAGAAATGAATCACAGCGTAGTGGTTTCTCAGTTGCCTTCTGTGAAGAAAATATTTTTTTTAGAATTGTTTAAATGATCATTACTGTACAAGATTGAATAAATATTGATTAATTTTATGAAAATTAAGAATTGGGACAATTGAAAAAAACGAAGCCATAGGGTTAAAATTATGGAAAGAGTGACAATGCATTGTAGTATTTATGTTAAACAAGGCGCTATTCCGCAGTTACTGAAGCAATTTGTCGCAGTGAGTATTGAAAAAATAAGTTTGCATAAAAATAATTATTCAAGATAAATAAATAGTAATAACAATTAAATCGGCGTCTTTTTAATTGCAGCTTTTTTTTACCTTAATCCTATTTACATCCGTAACGTCGTTAAGCAACGCATAATGATGCGTTTATAATATTTCATTAATTAAAAAAATATTTAAAAATATGTTGTATGATGGTTTTAAGCTACACTTATTCAGGATAAATCAACATTCAAGGTTAAAGAAGGTGGAAAAATATTATTTTTGATTTGAAAAACATGAAAAGATTAAACGAGAAAAATTATATTAACACAAATAGAGCCTATGAAGACAACTGTTAACAGAGAAGTCGTCTCTATCAAGATAAATTCATTACCACAAACTTATGTTACACTGCAGATTAAACTAAAGTAATTTTTATAAAGTTGTATCTAATAACGATTTAATTTTAGTCATAATATACAAATTTTAAAGTCTTTAATCTTGACTCTTGAGTCAAGATTAAATTTTGTCATGAAAGCAAAGTAAGATAGAAAAAATTTCCCTGAAAGTGAGATAATTTTAATATATGAATTTGAATATCGTAAAAACCCGTGAAATGGCTCACCCGTCCCAATATATTGTTAACAGCAAAAATGTGTTTCTACTAAAGGATTAACAGAATCTTTATTAAGTTCTAATAATAGTCAACTCTCGCGGATTATAAACTGGAAAGGGTAATAAAATTTTATGATCTTCTATATATAATATTAATCAGCTAATTGTACATGCATAATTTTCTCTTTTCATATTTGCAAAATTAAAGAATACATTTTTTTTCATACTTCTAAATCAAATAATTTATTATGTGTAATTGATATCAAAATTGAATTGGAATATTAAATAAAAAATCTGTTCAACTCGGTGCTAACCATCAACCGATTGATAGCAACTGATATTTTTTTGATTTATTCCTAATATTTTTTGCATGTTTGAAAATTAATTTAATTACAATTTTCAAGTTCAGTTATCTAAATTCCAAGTTTTAATTTAAATGCTTCTATGTAGTCCCACATAAAGGCGATAACTTTATTTGGACCCTGAAGTTTTAAATCACTTATGTGCTGTGATATATGTACATATATATATATAATGAAGGCCAAATCCTGCAATTAGTTTATATCTTCAATTTATTTTACTGACTTTTTTTTCATTTCTAAAACATTTTAATTTCATTACGAAATTCCCAAAATTGTATTAAAATTTATTAACAGGAGAGATACATATGTATTGTATTGTATGTATATGTAATCCGTTTTTTTAATAGTATAATAATTTAAGTTCGCCTGGGATGTTGAATATTCTCAGACCGGCCTGCTGTAACTTTTTACGTTTAAACTCTAAAATAAACAAATGTATAATAATTTTTAGTTATAAGTTGACCTTATTTATGTATGATGTTCCAATAATACATTTTTCAAATCATGCTAGCCGAGAAGTTGAACATTTCGAAGAACATCGTTTGTAAAAGTCGTGACTTGCCAACATGTTCGTGACTTGAGTGTCGTATATTATAATTGTGATATTATATGTATATATTGCAATAATACAGTAATAAATAATATTAATTAATATCTAAGCATAGAACCAATTAAATAATTATTTAGTGAAGTTTTAAACCAAATGTTAAGATGAGCCGAGAGATGTCTCTATATTATATTTTTAATGTTGGCAACTTTCTATATAGTAAATAATAACTTTGTGTACTAACTAGTGATAAAATTTATAAATATATAAGTACATAATAAGCATGAAGATGAAATATCGGACCGAATAGATATATTTGGTAGCCCTGAAAAGGGCTTTTTGGTGTATGAATATTTTTTGAGGTCTTACTTGTTTCTTCGTTTATTTTTTGCCTGCTTTTCTTCCTGGCTTGGCTCCGACCTTCTTGGCTTTAGGCGCCTTGGGCTTCTTCGTCGGTGGCTTAGTGGTCTTCTTCGCTTTAGTGGGAGTTTTCTTAGCATTAACGGGAGCCTTTTTGGGAGAAACGGACTTTTTATCCGGAGCTGGCGCTGCTTTCTTGGCAACTTTCTTTTTCTTGATTCCACCCGCTTTCACGCCTTTCTTTTCCGCCGCGTGTTTCTTCTCGGATAACGCCTTAGTCCTCTTGGTGTCGGTCCTGACTTTGTCCTCCAGTTTGAAAGAGCCGGCCGCGCCTTTTCCTTTGGTTCTGATGAGAGCGCCTGACTCGACGGCTCCCTTCAGATACTTTTTGATGAAAGGCGCCAGCCGATCGGCGTCGACTTTGAAATTGGCCGCGATGTACTTCTTGATGGCCTGGAGGGAAGAACCGCTCTTATCCTTGAGGTCTTCGATGGCGCTGGTCACCATCTCTGATGTCTTTGGATGAGCCGGAGCTTTGGGCTTGGTCTTTTTCGCAGGCCCCCTGCCTTTCTTGGCCGGAGTCGCCGCGGCCAGAGCCACTTCCGGAGCTGCTTCAACTGCTACGTCTGCCATTTGAGGTTTGAAGTGCAAAATGCAAACGACAACGATCAATACTGCAAACCGGTCCCATTTTTGGTCACTCGATAGTGAACGTAGCTCGCCGAAACGCTCCAAACGCGCTTCCACTTTATGCAACAAATCGTTCACTTTTCTCCTTACCGGCTTTCGCTTTTCCTTGATTATATCCACAAAAACCCATCTCGATGATCCGCAAAGCTTACTAAAACCAATATAATAATTAAACATACTTTCTCAAAAATACTCCGACCGTATATCTTTGCACATAATCAGCAATTCAACGATCAAAGTCTGAAAACACTAAAGCGACTCAAATACGGTCAGCTTTAAAAATGAATTAAAAAACTCCCGATCGATTTCAGGATCGATCAAAAATAACAATATTATCACACAATGTGTTTAAACCGATATAATGAACAAAATCTTCGCTGACATCGCTCAGTATGTGTCAAAAAAATGTTTCCGACACTAATGGTAATAATGGTTGTGCATTAAAGTGCAATTCACAACTTTTGCCTCTCCACTTCCGTTCCATAAAAAAATGTAATTCAAAAATCTAATTGGAATAAGCAAAATTCAATTATAAAAGTAATTTTTAATTATTGGAATCTTGTTAGTCTGATCAGAATCCATTAAGAATAGCGTGCCATTAAAATAATTACTAATAAATTAATACTTTTATAATTATTGCAAAATATATTCATCCGTGCATATTGCAATGTGTAAAAACTAATTAAAATCCATTACAATATTTTTTTTTTTTAAATAACTATTACCAAACATTACAATCTCATTTTCTGACCCAAAAATTCTTACTAGAAAGGCGAACGTTTTGTATATAAATTAATTATTATAAATAAGCCTCATTTCTTATCTGAAAAAAATCATCAACATGTAAATCAAATTTCTAAGCCAATGAAAAAAATGGTGGCCCTGAAAAGGGCCATTTTGTCAATTTTGTCCAGGCAAATTAAGCGCGTTCTCCTCTGATTCTCCTCGCCAATTGGATATCCTTGGGCATGATGGTGACCCTCTTGGCATGAATGGCGCATAAGTTGGTATCTTCGAAGAGACCAACAAGATAAGCTTCGCTAGCTTCCTGGAGAGCCATGACGGCGGAGCTCTGAAAACGCAAGTCGGTTTTGAAGTCCTGAGCAATCTCACGGACTAAGCGTTGGAAAGGCAGCTTGCGGATCAAAAGCTCAGTGGACTTTTGGTAACGACGAATCTCACGGAGAGCTACGGTTCCCGGCCTGTAACGATGGGGCTTCTTCACTCCTCCGGTGGCAGGGGCCGATTTGCGAGCTGCCTTCGTGGCCAGCTGCTTCCTCGGGGCTTTGCCTCCTGTGGATTTACGGGCGGTCTGCTTGGTACGGGCCATTTTAGCGACGAGTTCCTGCGCGAGTGGCGACGGGGATTCGAATGACCACCAGCTGCTCAGCGACCCTATTTATAATAAATTCAAACGACGCCATTTTCCCGCATTTAAGCACGAGAGTGGGGGAAGCGTTAACCAACAAATATTAACGATTATATACGCGACAACTGGGCGACGGTCAAACAAGCGTTTCAAAATAGGCGACGGTCAACTGGGCGACAGAATTGAAAAAAAAAACTTATTATATATACATAAATAAAAATTAGCATAAAACAAAATTGGCTCCTTCTGCACTATTTTGACTTCAAATTATAGAAATGGAAATCTATCTAGCTTTTTATACATAATATAGATTATAATTTATATTATAAAAAATACAGTTATATGTCGTATTAATATTGCAATTAGATGAGTGATTTACTTACTATATTTATTTTCGAAACATTTGCGGGTCGTAGAAAATACAATTGCGGGCCGCTATTTGTGCATTACTGGTAAAGTAAGGTCTGTGAGAATATGACCTCAACAAAATAGTCGGCTAAGATACATATATGAAGAAATTGGTATTTGAATTAAAAAAACCGTAATTAAGTATAATTAGCTGCGGTATTTCACGACAGTGAGTGACCGACAGTTAGTTAGGTACATAGATTGTTTAAATAATTATTTAAAATATAATCTCTAAAAATAAGTTGCATAATATGAAAGATCTTTCAGTAACCCCTTCTGTCGTTTTCACAAATGCCAGAAACAATATAACACTTTTTATTGCTCGATAAATGATAATGAAAAGTTGTAAAAGTAAAGTCAAGGAAAAATAGTATTTTAGCTTATTTTTTTTTATAAATAAGTTTTTAAGTTTAGTATATTATGTATGATTAAACATTATTTTTGAGAAATTATTGATTGTAAAATATCATATTGATAATGCAATTAGGTGAAGAATTTGCTTATTATACTCAATTTCGAAAAATTTACAGATTGTAGAATATACAGTTGCGGGCCGCAAGTTGTGCATTACTGGCGTCAAGTCTGTGAGAATATGATTAAGATATTCGAAGAAATTAATATGTTAACCAAAAAAACAATAAGTATGTATAACCAGCTGTGGTACCTCGCGACAGAGAGTGACCAAGAGCTAGCTAGTTCGTTTAAATTATTGATTAAAAAAAATGAAGTTGCAAATATGAAAAACCTTATCTTAACCTCTTTTCGTCGTTACCCAAGGCCTGAAATATTATTACAATTTTTACTGCTCGATAAATAGTAATGAAAAGTTGTTCAAGTAAATCACGGAAAAATAGTACATACTACAATTTTTTAGCAGATGAAAAAGCAACCATTTATGTTAACTTGTGGAAATATCGTATGCAAAGCTTGATGAATTGAAATTTCATAAACAATATTTATTTTTTTCGGATCAAGTAATGGTCACATTTCATTTACCATATAAAATAATTGTGTGTATCACATCAAAGTCATCGACTTAAAAACGTTCTTATGCCACGCGCCACATACGGGGTTCAATCGCTACGTGACCAATGTCAAGTAATGTCAAGTCATGTAATGTCAAGAGCCACATACGAGGCATTTGCAGAATCTGTTACGCTACGAAATAATATTACAATACTATTTAGGTATATAGAATCGTCTATGGAGAAACCTTTATATTACCGCTTGAATAGCTGTCTTAATAATGGATAAAATAAATTCGCCAGTTATTAATAACAAATGACATTTAGCGTAGAACTTGACTGACTATTTTTGTTTCTCAAATGCAAACATAGTCAGTTTCAGGTGACTCTCTAGTTCGCCCCTTTGTAATGTGATACTTTTCGACCAAAATTTCGCTCAAAAGACCATCGCCCAGGTTTGTCGTTTTATTACATTTACAATTTGCCGTTCTATTAAATAATTTAACTTCTACAAAATGATTAAAACATTTTTTCTACATATTTTGCACCACATTTATCCATTAGTGAAGTTGTAACTATTCCTGCCAATTTTTAATTTCAAGTGGAACGCTATTTAAAATGAAACAGATAAATAATTAATTTATATAAAAATATATTGCATATGATTTGAATATGTAATAAATTGTTTATTTAAATATCACCATCTGCTCAGTGAACACCTGGTAAACGTGAATATTGCCGTAGGGTTGCATTCATTGCATTACCAGGGGGGCTAAATAAATTATATTATAGATGTACATACTGTTAGGGTGGCCAGGAAATGATAAAATCTAAACGGAACTATTTATTTTAAATGTAAAAATTGATATGTACTATCAATTTTTATCTTAGTAAGACAAATAGAAAATTAAAATCAGGAGAAAACCGTCAAATATTTTTTACGTACATGTATGCTTTGTCACTGTCTCAAAAGTAAACAGGATAGTAAAATCTTATGGAAATTTCGCTATAAATAAATTCAATATATTTTGAAACTTGTTCACGGAATGTTGAATAAAACATTTTTTGTTTAAAGGCATGTCATGGTAGTCAGATTTGCAATAAATAAGTATATAATAACCATCAGCTTAAAAAGGCACTTATTTGTATGCACAAAAACCTTAGCACACCGATTATTATTAAAAATGTACAAAAATTGTTTAATTACATCAATAATTTTTAAAAAAATCATTGCATTTTGATAATTTCTATAATATTTTTGTCTAGTCGAAACTAATACATAACATAACAAAACTAGTTCATAACATAACAATTCACAAATCAAAAGGAAAGAAATTTAGCCCGCATTGAATTTGTGTGCACAATTTTCATTTCTTGATCACATTCGAAATTTGCCATTCATTTTCTTAAAGGCCGCTGTTTATGTACATTTTTATAGACGTCAACTAGTCAAATTTCGCATAAATACCTGTCAAATACGTCATTTAACCAGTGTTTCTAAGCCTGTGGGTCCAATTTGTTTGAAATAATAGTTTCGAAAACAAATTTATATCATTGGCAAACATCTTACAAATACAAAGTAAGTGAGACTCTTCAATAGATTAGTATTAATTACCTGATTTTTTATCACTTTTTAAATTTAAAAATAAAAATTTTGATTTGTTATTTCAGGGCCACCGTGTCTAACCATTTCCATGCCCATACTCACGAAATGAATTTACGGTACACTTCACTAAAAATATTTTGCTTATTGCACTTAAATAAATTAAAAGTAACATGTATGCTTTCAATATATTTTATATTCATCGTTTTCATTCTTTCCATAACAATAATTTGGTATTATATAGGTGATATAAACTAAAAACTAAACATAAATTCTCAGAACAGTTTCTTTCTAATTATATTGTATGCTTTGAGCGAAGACCAACACCCATTTCTAAAAGGTTCATTATTGACAAGTTACTACTCTAATCTTAGGAAAGATATTTTCTACTTAATTTTGTATTGGTTATTTACATGAAACACAAGTTAGATCAGCCCACAATATTCGCATACACTACAAGGTATCACAAAAATATTATGATAATATTTTATTTAAGAAATTATTATTAAAAAAAATAGTTTACGATTTTATCTAATGTTATTGTTAATTTATTATTCTTAATCTTATAACACATCTAAGCACTATATTTTTTACCAGCTTAACGCCCGGTGTTTTTTGCCGAACTTTCCTTGGTGGCCGGGAGATTTCGCGGAATAAGAGCAAAAAATTACCTTTTTTAGTAAATTCCCTATAACTTGTAAACCAAATAATATATTTTATCGAAATTTAATTTGTAGCTTCCTTATGATTTTTTGCATAAATATATTGTAATTACGTCATTTAACCAGTGTTTCTAAATCTGTGGGCCGCATAATTAAGTGATATAACGAAAATAAACTTGTTTACAAATATAATATTAAATATTTACTATAAATTACAATCAATGTTATTCTAAACGGGTAAATCGCCACTACCTGTCCCGTCTTATCAGCTTACCTCGTGCATACCTTTTAAGAATTCATCTATTAGGGTATATCAGGGGTTCCCAACCTTTTTGTATCCTAGAGCGCATTTTACAATATCGGTAGGGCGGCGGGCACCACCTGACTCGTCGAAGATTCCTTTTTTTCCACTTACAGGAGCTATAATCGGAAAAAAGTCGGCGATCTCGGCCGATTTCAGTTGTAGCTTCGGTTCGGACAACTTCGAGAGAGTGTAGTAGAAGCTTAACAAATAATTAAAAATAATTTAAATTTTTAATTAGTGTTTGGGAAAAAAATTCTATTGTGGTCGAATAGTGGCGGGCGCACACAAATCGGTCCGCGAGCGCCATGGCGCCCGCGGGCACGGGGTTGGGAACCCCTGGGGTATATGATACTTTTTTTATTGTGGAATTACCAAATTCGGGAATTCCACACAGATAAAAAAAAATTCATTTTATAATCGAAGTAATACAGTCTCCTCTAAACTATCGGTCGAAACGTATCGCGAAAATTGCTCTTCTCTCTGTGATCTTTTGTGATTTAAATTTTTTATTTTCAATCACGGCAAAATGGACGAAAGAAATTAAACCTTTTTGGAAAATTTGGAAAACGCGTTGTTCAACGCCCCCAGTGATTGTGAACATAGTGATATGTGCGAAAGTAATTATAATTCAAGTGTACGTAAACATAGACCGCGTGTGACAAATTTGCACTCATCCAGTTCATTTTCTTCATAATGACGAATGTTTTTACACGTATCACTCAGTGTAATTATGAAAATAAATGTGTTCGAGACAATTGTACGCAGAAAATGGACGCCGAAAAATTTAGTGAGTGCAAATTATTATTTATTATAAATGGATATTTTTTATAAATCGTTTATACAAAATATTTTAGAAACATTTAAACATACATGTTATTAATTTAATTATCACATTTTTAAGCTAATGTGGTGTTCAAAAAAAAATCGTGCACTAATCAACGTTGTCAAATTTCAAAAATTCCTTTAATGATAATTTAACTATTTTTGTAAATACGCAATTCACTGTTTTTATTATTATTAACTAACTTTTACTATAAATTATCACTTATTATTAACAACAACAATAAATAAAAATATAATATTCCACAATGCAAAAAATATGGTCACTGTAAGTGGGAGCGGCTTGGAGAACCGTTACCAAACAACACACTACCCAAAAAATATTAGAATATAACAAACTAAAATGCCCCAAATAGGCGACGACTCGTTGCAGTGCGACGCAGTGGGATAAAACGACTCTTTTTACGAAAAATTAAAGTAAAATATAATTTATTTTATATTATGTAGAAATAGTATACTACCATCTCGCATTATAATATAGGGGGTAAGCTGTATTGTATCATAGTGTATTTTTAATAATAGAATACGCATAACGCAGGACGCATGGGCGAGTCCTCGGCCGCTACAGAGGTTCTCTCAGGACTCGTGGGTGAGTCCTCGGTCGTTAAGCTGTTAATATAATATTTTTTAAAATACCAATAGAATATTACTGGAATTGTTTTATTGATTATAAAATTACACAACATGACAATAATTTATAATAAAAATATAACATATTATAATTTTTAATTAAATTTCCAACTATGGTCACCCTACCCGTAAAACAGCCCTGATTTAGTATTAGTAACGTTCTCCTATCGGTGTAAAGTCAAAGTCAAAGTATTGGTGGTGTGTGTTCTGCGTATAGCGCGTCGTTCACAGTCGAATGTATTTGTGTCTGAAAATGAAAGTAGAATTAATCCGGCCTTTCAGCCTTCATGTCAATTTACATAAGTGTGTGTATAATTAAAAGAATAATGGTGTGATAATGGAGTGTGCGCTGCTTTAAGGCGGCTTGTATCTGAGGATGTCTCTCGGCTGGGGGTGTCCGTATGGGTCGTCTCTGCTGCTCAGGTTCCTGATCGTGTCGTTCGGGATCGTCGGCAGGGTCTTATGGAACCTTGTGGAGAGTTCCTTCATGAACTCCATGATTAGCCTGGTGTTGGTATCCTTGCGGATATCAACGTTCCTGACGAACCACGGAGCGTCTGTGGCCTCCCGCAGCATCCTGTTCTGGACAACTTGAAGCCTTTCGATTAATTTTGCACGTGCATAGCCCCAAACAGGCGCCGCGTATGTCATGACCGGTCTTATCATCATTTTATATAGGAGGACTTTGTTTTTCACGTTGAGCTTACTGCGTCTGCCCGTAATCGGGCGGACGGCCGCAAGCCCTCCGAGTGCTTTTGTTCTGACGTGCTCGACGTGGGGTTTCCACGTCAGACTACTGTCTAGGATGACCCCGAGGTATCGAGTCTCGCTGACCCACGGGATGTCCTCTCCGAACATGGTGACGGGTTTCAATCTACCGGTTTTCTTTTTAGGCCTCCTGGTGAACATTACGGCTGCGCTCTTTTTGGGGTTTATGGAAATCCTCCACTTTGCGAACCATCGTTCGAGGATCTCACATATGCCTTGCAGTTTGTCGACGGCCAGCCTCAAGTTGACAGACGTGAAGGAGAGTGCCGTGTCGTCGGCGTATAGCGCGATTTGGGCTCTGCGATCCTCCGGGATGGGGATGTCGGCCATGTAGCAGGTGAAGAGAAGCGGTCCCAAGATCGAGCCCTGCGGCACTCCGGCTTCAATCGGTCGGGAACCCGACAGCGTCCCCTCGTTTCTCACTCGAAAAGATCTGTTTTTCAAGTAAGAGTCCAGAAGTTGACAGAGCGGCAGAGGGATACCGCCCTCCAGCAGCTTGTGCAGCAGTCCGGCGTGCCAGACTTTGTCGAAAGCTTTTGCGACGTCTAGGAAGATTGCGCCCGTGGAGAGTTTCAACGAGAATCCTTTGTTGATCTTCTCCACGACCCTCATCAGTTGATGGACCGACGAGTGTTTCGGACGGAATCCGTGCTGCACAGCCGGGATGATATCCCTCTTATCCGCAGCGTCACGCAGTCTGGACTCGATGACTCGTTCGCAGATCTTCCCCGCGATCGAGAGGAGACTGATCGGCCTGTAGTCGGAGGTCTTCGTGCCGCCCGTTTTCGGCTTCCTGATGAGAACCACCTGCGCCTCCTTCCATTTCTGTGGAAAGTGTTTCAGTGTTAGTGTTGTGTTGATTATGTAGGTGAGAGCGAGGATGCCTTTGTCCGGGAGAGACTTGAGCGCCCTCGCTGATACCTGATCTGGCCCCGAGGCCTTTCCAATCTTCGTGCGGCTGATGTAGGCGCAGACTTCAGTCGCGTTTGTGGGCTCCAGTCGTTCGTCTGTGCTGGCTCGTAGGGCGTTCTGCGTTTCCTCCTTCAGCTCAGCGTTGAAGTTCGGGTCGCAATGGTTTTCCGTGGACGTGAACTGGTCCCTCAGCCCGTCCGCGAACGCCTCCGCCTTCTCTTCGGGCGAGACGGCGGTCGAGCCGTCCGGCCTTTTGATAGGCGGAATCGCTGCGCGTTCGGTTCGGAGAGACTTTGCTAACTTCCAGATAGAGTTGTCCTCCGTGGAGAGGCTCTCTATCTTCTTGGTCCACCTGTCGTTCCGTAGCTCCGCTAGCTGGGCTTTCACCTCGCGGTCCAGTCTGTTTCTTTCTCGTTTGTCAGAGGGGTTGCCGAATCTTTGCCAGTTTCTTTTGGAACGGTTCCTTTCTCGGATCAGCTGCCTGATGTGGAGCGGTACCGGCGGTTCCTTTGTGGGGTCAATCGGTGAAGAGTTGGACGTGACCGCCTCCATGATCTCTTCCGTGAATCGGACCACCGCAGCATCCAGTTCCTCTCCGCTTTGCATCCCCGCCGGGACTGTGACGATGTTCTCGAATGTCTCCCTGAATTTGACCCAGTTGGTGCGCATTCTCGGCCGTGCCGTCAGTAGGGCGTTCGACAGGACCATCGTCAACAGGACGGGATTGTGATCGGACGAGAGCTCGTACAGGCTGGTCATGATGTAAGTTCCGAGAAAGTTTTGAAACATGGCAATGTCCAGAACGTCAGCGACCCCCGGAACGATGTGGCTGTAGAACGTGGGCGTGTCCGGCGCGTCTACGGTTATCGTGTACGGCCTGCGCTGAATGAAGTCACGCAGAACGAGCCCGTTGCGATTCGTTTTGAGCGAGTTCCATTGGACGTGCTTCGAGTTGAAGTCTCCGGCGACGACGGTCGGGATCGACGAGTCTGAAAGAAGGAGAAGGTCGTTTGTGAGTAGTAATCTGTTTGGGGGGTTGTAGATGGATACTAGCCTCATTTTTTCTCCGTGCTCCATTTCGAGGACCACGATTGTGGCCTCCGCATGTAGCAAGTCCGGAGTCAGCTCCTTGTGGTGCTTGAGACCTATCCTGACGTAGACGGCTGTGCCTCCTCCCTTCCTGTCGGTGCGGTCGTCTCGGTGGAGTACGTAGCCGGGGATGTTGACGCGGTAGCCTGCCCTCAAGTGGGTCTCGTTCACCAGGATCACGTCTAGGTCGTGGTGCTTCGCGAAAAGCTCCACGTCGTTGCGCTTGTTCAGCAGCCCGTTCGCGTTCCAGAAAACGAGTCTGAGTTGTTCGGCTGGGGCTAACGCGTCCATCTATTTTTTGCCAAAGATGGCCATCAGCTGGGTAAGTAGAGGGAGAACCTCTACCAACATCGGGAGCGCGCTCTCCAGTGTGGGAGCTAGCTTCGTCAGATTTTCGAGGGGCTTAGCTGGCGGCGAAGCTCCTCCTGTTCCTACAACAGATGGTTTAGTGGTCTGGGGTGCTGCACCCTTCGCGATGTTCGCGTAGGACGCAGCATGCGGGGCTTTTGCGCACCTCCTGTAATTAGCAGGATGGTCGCCTCCGCAGTTGACGCATTTCGGGTGCTGTTCCTGCGTCTTTTTGCAGTCCCTCGTTAGGTGAGGGCCTGCACATTTGACGCAAGCCGGGGCCACGTTGCAGAAACTGGCACCGTGTCCAAACTTCTGGCACCGGTGACACTGCCCGATGTGTCCTGGTCTTCTTTTAAGCTCCTCGGCCCTGATGCTGAGGCCGAGCAGGTGAGTGATATTAAAAATTGACTTACCTGCTTCAGTCCTCTCCGCTTGGACTAGGATCATTGGGGCGTCTTTGCCTCGGACCTTCATTCGGTGAACTGACTTCACCGGATGTGTCAGCTTTAGCGCCTTAAGTAGTTCGTCAGTCTGGATGCCGGTCGGGACGCCTCGCAGCACCACCTTCAGCAGCTTTTCCTCCTGAAGCTGATAGGTGTGAAACTCCTGTTTCCTTTCGGAAAGGAGCCTCGTCACCGTCCTGTAGCTGGTCGATGAGGTCAGCTGTAGCTTGATCCCGTCTCTAGTCTGCTTGGCAGACGAGACAGGGATCGCGAGTCGACGGAGGTCAGCCTCGAGCCGCACGTAACTGGTGCCGCTCTTAATAAAAATTGGCGGCACCTTTTCGGTTTTTATTTCCGATGTGGCTGGGGCTGTTTCTGCTTCTGGAGAGGTGGCGGCGGGCGCCTCCGTTGCGCTGCGCGTCGTCTTCCTTCTGCGCTTGCGCTTCGTCTTTGTTGTCCTGAAGCCGTCCGTCTCCATCTCCTCGGTCGAGGAGAGAGCAGACGATTCGCTAGCGGACGGTTCCTGGGGCGGAGTCGGAGTGAGCTGGGGTGCGATCGGCGTCGGGGTCTGTGTAGGCGACGTCGAGCTGGTCAGCGTCGTCGTTTTGAGCTGACTAGCCACTCCTTCCAAGCCTCTCAGAAACTCGTTCTGTGAGCTCAAAGTTCTGACAGTGGCTGTCAGCGCGTCTATTTTCTTGAGGTCGATTTCCCGCTGTTTCAACAGCAGGTCGACCTTGACTCGTAAGTCGTCCATCTCCGAGTCGCGCATGCGCGAACGGGTGCGGAGCTCGTCGATCTCCGGGTCTCGCGCGCGCGAGCGGGATCGGACCCGCGAGTGGGCAGCGCCATCCGGAGCGGTGGCGGGAATCGTCTCCAGCCGCGGAATGTGTTTTTTCGCGGCGCGGGCGGGGGGCACACTAGGGTCGGCCATTTCGACCGAGCCCTTGCACTTTCACTACGGCAATGCGCGGGTTTCGGGCGATGCTTAGCGTTCGCGAGCTTGTCGGAGCGTCCGTCCTCGTATCGGTGTAAACAAATTCGCAGAAAACTGTTCTAGTTCAGGGGCAGCCAACCCAAATGATCTTGCGGGCTACATATAAAATTATGTCCCCATGTTAATATTAGATTTAGATACACTATAGACATTTTTTTGGAGTGAACAATTGAAACATAGCGAGTTATTATTATTGTGTTTACTATTATTCTTACATGTAAACATAAATATAATAATAATACTACTGAGCGTACATTGTAAAGAATCTCGCGGTCCGGAAAAATGTTCAAGGCGGGCCCGCAGGTTGGCCACCCCTGTTCTAGTTATTATAGAATATTTCCTACTAACAACTTGTAAATATAATAATCTTGCTCCGACTTATTCTCGCTACTTTGTTACGAACAATCAGCGAAGGCTTTTTTGAATTTTATTATCAAAGTAGTAAGAAGCTTCATTTTAAGCGGTGGTTGTGAACCTACAAATATGTAGCAGAAACCTAAATAACCGATTTAATAAATTGGCGGCCCTTAAAAGGGCCTTTTGTCAGTGAATAGTATAAGATATCCATTTAAGCCTTTTTCTCGGTCTTCTTGGGTAAGAGAACGGCTTGAATGTTGGGCAGTACTCCTCCTTGAGCGATGGTGACTCCGGAGAGAAGTTTGTTTAACTCCTCGTCGTTTCGGATGGCCAGTTGGAGATGTCTGGGGATGATCCTAGTTTTTTTGTTGTCGCGAGCTGCGTTGCCGGCCAACTCGAGGACTTCAGCGGCCAGATATTCCATGACGGCGGCCAAGTAGACGGGAGCACCGGCGCCGACCCTCTCGGCGTAGTTTCCCTTCCTCAAGAGACGATGGATACGTCCCACGGGGAATTGGAGTCCAGCGCGGCTGGAACGGGACTTCGCCTTTCCCTTGACTTTGCCACCTTTACCGCGACCGGACATGTTGAGTGATGAATTAAACGAACACGACCGCAGAAGAACGGAAGAGCGAGTGTAAATTTTTGCGGTTGACGGGCTGTATATTTATACCAGTCGCGGTACGTGCCGCTTTTCCCCACCACTCTACCGATGCCAACGTCCCCTACTTGCGCTGCGTTTATCCGATAGTAAACTCTACCAGTCTTTTCAAATTTTCACCCACCCGTTCCGACTGAGCTTTGCAGCAGAGTCCGATCATGGCACCGAAAACCAGCGGGAAGGCAGCGAAGAAGTCCGGCAAGGCTCAGAAAAACATCACCAAGACCGACAAGAAGAAGAACAAAAGGAAGAAGAGGAAGGAAAGTTACGCCATCTACATTTACAAGGTGCTGAAGCAAGTCCACCCCGACACCGGCATTTCCTCGAAAGCGATGAGCATCATGAACAGCTTCGTCAACGATCTGTTCGAACGAATCGCGGCCGAATCCTCTCGCCTGGCTCACTACAACAAGCGTTCCACCATCACCAGCAGGGAGATCCAGACTGCCGTCAGGCTCTTGCTGCCCGGTGAATTGGCCAAACACGCCGTCAGTGAAGGCACCAAAGCAGTCACTAAATACACCAGCTCCAAGTAAACAGATCCTTCACGTACACCAAACGGCCCTTTTCAGGGCCAACGAATCTTTTTTTCGGTTTTGTTTGATATCCTGCTAATTATGTTTTTCACCAATGACTACTTTCACTATAATATCCTATTACCCTTTGTCATCAATCTATAAAACACCACTTATTTGCTATTTTTAATTATTGAGGAATCCTCGTCACCTGCGTTAACTTTGTAAGCCGAAAGGAAAGCATAAATAACACTTACAAATCTAACGGTTTATATTTTGTATAATAATGTTAAAACAGTCGGACTGTGACCAAAACTAATGTTACACAATACCCAATTTCACACACCAGATTTTTGGACGAAATTTAATATCGATTGTTGGAAAATCCTATACCAAATGGGCAAAATGGAGAGCGACTTTACTTATTTTTATTTGTTTCATATAGTAATTATTAATTATTGTATGGCAGCGCTGTCCATTTTTTATTTTGTAATTGGTAATTGAAATTGAAAACTCAGTTATTATCACTTATCAAGTTATTTTAATTACACGAAGAAAACAAATCCAACAGTATTATATTGTTACTTATCATAAACAAAAATACTCAGAATCTTACAAAATGAATAAAATAAAATATTTAAAAAAAAAAGTTCTTCGTGGCCCACTAGTTGGACAGCACTGCTGTTTATTAAAAAATATGTATACATTAACACTTTACCTACCGCTCACACCAATTGGCGTCCTGAGTGTGCCGAAAGTTAAACACCGCAGACGCCAATTGGCGTCCTGTGTATGTGATCGCTTCCATGTCAAATTAAAAATACATGTTTAGTGTTTTATTTTTTTTAAGAGATGACTAAATAAATGTATGAATTTTCTTTTTATTTTAATTATATTTAGACAAATGCGAAGGTTTTATAAATATATTTTGTATTTCTTTCATCCGGCAGTTTGACTACCAGAAAAACTTATGTATCTTTTGATACGGTCCGAATATTTTAATGAATTTTTCTAGACATATTATAAATGTATCAATGCATCAATTCAAGTCATTATTAAGTGGCTCTCAACGTGTGTTTCGCCGGAAATAGAAATGAATTAATACATTTCCTTATTATTAGATTTTAAAGTCAAAATGATATATTTTTAACTCCCGTAGCATTTATCCTTCTCAAAAAACTTCATAACGTTTTTTTAGTTCTTGCGGCAACTGTCCGTTATCCATAAAATTTTAGAGATGACCATTTTATTTTTAGTGTCTCTGATATTTTCAAAATCTGGTCGCCTTAATTTAATACAATTTAAAACGTGACTGTACATTGTAGGTAATAAAACGATAACACGAGAGCAACGATTGTTTTAAATTCGTTTAGGTTGCGTACCAAAAAAATGTCTTAATTTAATAAACGGTGAACGGACTGTCGCTATTATGTAATTATGTTTATATCTATCACCATTCATTGATATATTTAGGTAACCAAATCAGCAGCTTTCATAAATAGAATTATCCATATACTTTCGATTTTTAAATCAAAAATACTTTTTTCACGTCAAATTTTTTTTAACCCGGAAAAAATTATTTAAAAAATAGTGCATAAATATCTCATATCAATTAGGTGTATTTTTTTCGCTTCGTCCTAAAATTTATAATGCATTCAAAGAATTTCGGTTTGAGGATACGGTACATACAAAGACCGATAGGTAGTAAAAATCTATCTAAAAATAATATTTATCGAATCACTCGCCTCTTAATAGTATCAAACCAGATTTTAAGGGTTAATAAAAGGTATAACAATTATTTGAAAGGTGCGTAAATAAATTTGTTGAATGCAAGATTAATTCTTAACCGAAAATAAAAAATTGGCGGCCCTGAAAAGGGCCTTTTTCGAAAAGTCAGCGATGCGAGATGATTAGCCTCCGAATCCGTATAGAGTACGTCCTTGTCTTTTCAAAGCATAGACGACATCCATGGCGGTGACGGTCTTCCTCTTGGCGTGCTCGGTGTAGGTGACGGCGTCCCTGATGACGTTTTCTAGGAAAACCTTCAACACGCCTCTGGTCTCCTCGTATATCAGACCGGAGATACGCTTGACTCCCCCTCTGCGAGCCAGACGACGGATGGCGGGCTTGGTGATACCCTGGATGTTGTCCCTCAACACCTTCCTGTGACGCTTAGCTCCTCCTTTCCCCAATCCCTTTCCTCCCTTTCCGCGACCAGTCATCTTTGAAAGTATAAAGTCCAACCACACGAAACGAGCGACGGAAGAGAAGTGAGAAAATTTTTCAAGACACCGCCTTATATACAAACGCAATATTGTGGGCGGAGCTAAAACATGCGCGTGGTGGGGGTTATAGTTTAATTTTAGTTATGAAAACAAAGCTGTTAGTTTTTCGTTTAAATAAATTAACGCGCATATATCCAGAGTTATTTTATTTTTAATTACGAATAATGTTTTTTTTTTGTAAAATAATAACCTTTCAGCCATTTTTTTTTTTTTTTGTATATCGTTTATTTAATAGGATAATTAAATTTACATTTTATTTATGATTTTGACCCGTGACTGTCACGGGTGATTTTGGTGGGAGCTTAAAAAAAAAAAAAAGTCAACTCGAATTTTTTATTTATTCATTCAAAAATGTCCGAGATGACCTGTTGCATACTATTTCTCTGGAATTGCTAAATAATTTGCCACTCAACCGGAAACATCGACGGCGATTTCAATTCCGGGACAATCTCGGTCAATCAGGGACTGTTGGCAACCCTACTAACAATACATAAACATTTATTTTAAAACCGAAAAAAAAAAAAAAAAAAAAACGTAAATATTCTGGAAAATATTTAAAATAAATAAAATATGTAAACTATATACTATTAGAATTAGGTAGTTAATAGTAAAATAAAGTAAACCCAAAATTTTGAAACGACGCTTTGCCGTTGAGTACGACCCCCACTCTCCGTAAAATAGTCAAAAGAACACGCTTACTATAAAAGCGGGCCGTTTCTCTCGAAATTTCAATTGGCTCGCCGTTGCTCGCGCTGTACGTACGTATCGCGCGGACGCTCTCGACCAGCCAGCTCACGGACACTGACGCGTTCGGACAAGTTCGGACGCGTGGTGACTTGCAGCGACCCGCGGTCTTCAAGGCCGCAAACAAATTGATCTGTGACCGCGCTTGGCGTGGTCACGACAATTCAAAAGGCCCTTCTCAGGGCCACCTTCGCCTTCGTCATGGACGAACAGACTCTTCCTCCCTCCCCTTCCTCGGAGGCGGAAAACTTAAGGAGGATTATCAAGGAGATGGAGGATCGCCACAACCTCCAAATGGAGCAACAACACCAGCAGCAGAAAATGCTGATTAAGCAGCTGACCGAGCTAACGAAGATCAACATGGCTTTACAGTCAAAAATTGATCTTATCCTGACTGGATCAGCACAAGCACAACCAGCAAGCGAAGTGTCTGACATGGACACAGAGGAGGCCTCGACCGACACGAGGAAGCCGAGACGGAAGAGGAAGAAGGCTGCAACGTCGATCAGCCCTCTGACTACAACCAGCCCACCGACGACAACCAGCCCACCGACGACGACCAGCCCACCGACGACGACCAGCCCACCGACGACGACCAGCCCACAGACGACCAGTCCACCGATGGACGACGGCTTCACCACGGTGACCAGAAAGAGACGTGCTGTCAGAATTTCCGACAGCGAGTCCGATTCAGATGGTCCCGAGGACAACTCAGAGGACTCACAAAAAGCCAAGCCAGCTGCGAAGATCCCGCCGATTTATCTCCGCTCCGGTGACAACTTCTATAAGTTGATGGACGACCTGAGACGCATGGCCATCCCTCTCTCGACAGCCAAGCAGACCAAAGACGGAATCCGGATCCAACTAACGTCCTCCGACCACTTCAGGGTGGTAACAAGGACGTTAACCAAAAAAGGGGTCCAATTTCATACATTCGCACTCCAGGAGGACAAATCACTCAAGGTTGTCCTCCGTGGAGTGCCCACAGGTATAGAATGTTCCGACATTATGAAGTCGTTAAAATCAGACAACTATCCGATTATTTCTGTCCACAGGATGAAATCCCGCGGAAAGGACATCCCGCTCGTGCTTGCACAGGCAGAGCGCACCGTCCAAGGAAAAGAACTTTTTAAGATCACACACCTCAACGGACTCAGCGTGAGAGCTGAGGAGCTCAAGAGACGACCGGGACAGCTCTCCCAGTGCCACCGCTGCCAAAAATTCGGACATGGAGCAAGAAATTGCAACCTGTCACCGGCCTGCGTCAAATGCGCAGGGCAGCACCATACACGCGACTGCAAGAAGAACGCCGATCAGCCTCCAACTTGCGCGAACTGCGGGGGAAGCCACCCGGCGAGCTATAGGATGTGTCCTAAAGCTCCCACGGCTGCGTCCTCCTACGCCAAAGCGGCCGCAGGAAGCAAACCGGCTGTCGCACCCACTCCCGTTCCTCAGCCGCAGCCTGTCCCACTCCCATCCAATCTTCCCACTCCAAACTTTCCCCCCCCTCAACCTGCCCCTGGACCGTTCACTACGGCGGACATGCAGACCTTCATCCAAAAAACAATGATGGCCATGATCCCGATGATGGCAGAAATGATTAAAATCCGCAATTAATGCTTTCTTCTCTCGTTTCAGGTACCCAACTCAGAACGGCATACTGGAATGCCAACGGACTACAGAATAAGCGTAACGAGCTCGCAGTGTTCGCTCAAACCCATGGACTGGAAGCGATCCTAGTGAACGAGACGCACTTGCGTCCGGGCTACTGGGCTAAGATTGCAAACTACACGCTGCACAGAGACGACCGAAAGGACAGGAAAGGAGGAGGCACGGCCATTTACGTGTCGAGAACCGTCCAACACTACAAAGAACCCACTCCACCGCTCCGTCATTCCGAGGCGACGATAGTCATAATCAAACTGTCGGACGACCGAAAAATCCGGCTCATATCCTTTTACAACCCCCCCAACAAAACCCTCCTGGGCGTAGATCTCGACTCGCTTCTGGCATCAGACATCCCGACCATCATCGCAGGCGACTTCAATTCCAAACACACAGCGTGGTATTCACACAGTAGCAACAAAAACGGCATAATACTAAACACTTATCTTACCCACAGGACAAACCCGACCCACGTCGACGCACCCGCTACGCCAACGTTCCGAAGCATGATCCCTCCGCACCGGACGGACGTCCTCGACATAGCGCTTTTCCAAAACGTCCACTACTCCTACTTGCTGACAAACCTAGACGAGCTCTCATCCGATCACAACCCCGTGCTCCTAATCCTGAAAACGACACATCACCCCCTGCCGGTCATCGCCAGAAATCGCATCGACTGGAAGAAGTTTCAGAAGACGGCAAACGACTTCCTGACGCTTCCCGTATGTTTAGCGACGTGCGACGGGCTGGATGCAGCTGCAAATAAATTCACCACGGAAATTCGCAAGGCGCTGGAGTCCAACTCCTCTCCCTACGACCCCGAACTGACCCCTCCCATTCCCTTGAGCATCCGGCGGGTCATACGAAACAGGAACAAAGCAAGAAAGCGATGGCAAAAGTTCTGCAACCCCTCGGACAAGGCGGAGTTGAACCGACTGGACCGAGAGGTAAAATCTACCCTGGCGGAACTCCGAAACAGCCAATGGAAGGAAAAAATCCAGTCACTGGCCACCGACGATGGATCACTGTGGAAAATGGCCAAGGCGCTACGCAACAAATCGACCAACGTACCACCGATCAAGAGATCCGACGGAAGTATCGCTGTCACCCCGGAAGACAAAGCGGAAGCTTTCGCAGACGGTTTGCAGTCCCAATTCACCCCCACAATTATTAACATCGATCCTCTGTTCGTGGACAGGATAGAAAACGAAGTGCTCCACGAGATGTCAACACCACCGAGCGACCGCATCAGACACACGAGCCCACTGGAAATAGAAGACATCATTTCACACATGAGAGCCAATAAAGCACCAGGCCCGGATGAAATAAAACCGAAAGCGCTACAACTCCTACCGGAGAGGGGGTATCTGATTATTTCGATTCTGATAAACTCGTGTCTAAGACTCAGACATTTCCCCACAGGCTGGAAGACGGCGACCGTCATATTGATAAGAAAGCCCAACACGGGAGGCACCAAACCGGAAGACTACAGACCCATTAGCCTACTGTCGACAATTGGAAAAGTGTGCGAAAGAGTCATCGAAAGAAGGCTCAAAGAGGACATTGCTGAGAAAAACATCATTCCAGATGAACAACATGGATTCAGGCCGCAGCACTCCTCTGTACACCAGCTGATGAGAGTCGTCGAGTACATCAACTCCGGCTTCTCACTCAAGCTCTCGACGGGGGCGATCTTCCTGGACATTGCGAAAGCCTTCGACAGGGTTTGGCATGACGGCTTGCTTCACAAATTAATCAATCAAAATGTCTCTTCTTCTCTTTGCAGGTTACTCTCGTCTTACCTGCGGGACAGGAAGTTCAGTGTCAAAAACGAGAACACAATATCAGCGATACGGCCAATAGCTGCAGGAGTCCCCCAAGGCTCCATACTAGGACCACTCCTGTATACTTTATACACATCGGACTTACCGAAACCGGTCGACAGGAGGGCCAGAATAGCGCTGTACGCGGACGACACAGCTATCCTTTTTCAATCTAGAAGCCCACAGCTCATAGTGGAGAGGCTCCAGAACTACATCGATGAGCTGGAAGCATGGTTCAGCAAATGGAGGATCACCGTGAACCCAAAGAAGAGTGCTGCGGTTCTATTTTCCAAAAGCGTATCCAAAAAGACGCCGGGCAATGTGACAATGTGCGGCACGGCCGTTCCCTGGACCGACGAGACTAGGTATCTCGGGCTCACGTTAGACAAACGACTGCGCTGGAAACCGCACATAGAAAACATCAGGAGCAAAACTTTGGCGGGGGTCTCCGCCCTCCAACCTCTGGTAGGAAGGAGGTCGAGGCTCTCACTGAAGAACAAGCTCCTGATATACAAAATGATCATCCGGCCCGTGATGACTTACGCTGCTCCGGTCTGGGGATACGCTCGGAGCTGCTACTTGAAAAGGCTCCAGATAGTCCAAAACAGAGTCCTCAGACAGGCCACCGACGCGCCCTGGTTTGTGAGAAACTCCGACATCCACAAAGACACGGACATGGAACAAATCATGGAGTATATACAGAAACTGTCGGAAAAATTTTTTAAGTCACTGCCACAAAACCCCAACAGCACTATCAACAACCTCTGTAGATCGGGGGACCCTTACGGAAATCCACATCCGCTGGACATCTTAAAATTTAAAACATAAACCTCTATTCGCATGAATAGTGTTGGCCCTAGCCGCGCTGTGCGCGGCTGGGGCCATCATTGTTCGTTATTAATTAATCATTACTTTTGACACATTAACAACATAAATTCCGACAGGGAGATAGAGCACAAATGCAGGGACTCCCACAACACAAAAACTTTGACTTTGACTCGAAATTTCACTCGAATTCTCGTCGCCGCACGCACAGGAACTCGTCGTTAAAATGGCTCGTACCAAGCAAACCGCCCGTAAGTCCACGGGAGGCAAGGCTCCTAGGAAGCAGCTGGCCACGAAGGCAGCTCGCAAATCGGCTCCCGCCACCGGAGGAGTGAAGAAGCCCCATCGTTACAGGCCGGGAACCGTAGCTCTCCGTGAGATCCGTCGTTACCAAAAGTCCACCGAGCTCTTGATCCGCAAGCTCCCTTTCCAACGCTTAGTCCGTGAGATTGCTCAGGACTTCAAGACCGACTTGCGCTTTCAGAGCTCCGCCGTCATGGCTCTCCAGGAAGCCAGCGAGGCTTACCTCGTAGGTCTTTTCGAAGACACCAACTTGTGCGCCATCCACGCTAAGAGGGTCACCATCATGCCGAAGGATATCCAATTGGCGAGAAGAATCCGAGGAGAACGCGCTTAATTTGACTAAATCTTATTTTGACAAAACGGCCCTTTTCAGGGCCACCAATTTATTAGTTCGGCTAAGAAAAATTCCTTGCTTACAAAAATGACTTATTATATAGAAACTGCTCCACATATTCAAATATTAACGACAGCTTTAAGTTTGCATTTTTGCACTTTTCAATGAGTTCAAAATACATTTTCTGAAATCATATAATAGGTAGTATGGCAATTAATTGGGTGTGGCTTCAATCATATCTTCATATGGAAGATTGCTTCGAGAAATGTCATGATGGATATAACTAAATATGCATTGAAATTGTAATGTACATACATATATAAATATATTTTATATTGCATACATCAAAGTAATAAAAATATTGGTGCTGGGTAGACAATTACCTAAATACTTACAAGGAAGCCTGAAATATTTTCACATTTATTATGTAATAACTCAATACTATTGACAATTTAATAGTTATATTGACCGAGAAGTACATTATTTCCCCGTCTACTATCGGGCAGTGTTTTCTATGAATTTCGAAATTTTACGTTATTACACTCTCGCTTAAAACTAAAGTATAAATTTTATAAAAAAAAAAAAATTTTCATTCATTTTTGTGTCCAGCAGTGGGCACCAAAAATTCAGCGATCCGACTTTCAGTAAAATTCTCTCCACCTAAAACGAGGGGCACAGACAACGTGCTTAGCAGACGTCCTATTGCAATAGTAAATTATTATAAAATGTCTACATGCGTTCAAAAATAAATGTGAGATGTAGCGTCACTGCATCAATCAAGTAACTTTGTAATAAATATTTAAAAAACCCAAAACCTGACATACACATAATATATGATATATAATGCGTATATTACACGTTTTGAAAATAACCAAATTGTATTACGAAAAACAGTATGGAAACAAAGTAACCGAAAAATATTAGTGGCCCTGAAAAGGACCTTTGTATGATTCTGGCTGGGTCGCAAGTTTACTTCTTGGCGGCGTTCTTTTTGCCCGCAGGTCTGCCTCTGGTACCGCCAGTCGCGGCTTTGGGTGTCTTCGGCTTCTTGGTGGGCGGTTTGGCCGTCTTCTTCGCCTTAGTCGGGGTCTTCTTGGGCTTGGCGGCGGCGGCGGTGACGGCTTTTTTAGGGGTAGCATCTTTGGTCTGCTTGGCTGTCGAGAGAGGGATGGCCATGCGTCTCAGGTCATCCATCAACTTATAAAAGTTGTCTCCGGAGCGGAGATAAATCGGCGGGATCTTCGCAGCTGGCTTGGCTTTTTGCGAGTCCTCTGAGTTGTCCTCGGGACCATCCGAATCGGACTCGCTGTCGGAAATTCTGACAGCACGTGTCTTTCTGGTCACCGTGGTGAAGCCGTCGTCCATCGGTGGACTGGTCGTCTGTGGGTTGGTCGTCGTCGGTGGGCTGGTCGTTGTCGGTGGGCTGGTTGTAGTCAGAGGGCTGGTCGACATTGCAGCCTTCTTCCTCTTCCGTCTCGGCTTCCTCGTGTCGGTCGAGGCCTCCTCTGTGTCCATGTCAGACGCTTCGCTTGCTGGTTGTGCTTGTGCTGATCCAGTCAGGATGAGATCAATTTTTGACTGTAAAGCCATGTTGATCTTCGTTAGCTCGGTCAGCTGCTTAATCAGCATTTTCTGCTGCTGGTGTTGTTGCTCCATTTGGAGGTTGTGGCGATCCTCCATCTCCTTGATAATCCTCCTTAAGTTTTCTGCCTCCGAGGAAGGGGAGGGAGGAAGAGTCTGGTCGTCCATGACGAAGGCGAAGGTGGCCCTGAGAAGGGCCTTTTGAATTGTCGTGACCACGCCAAACGCGGTCACAGATCAATTTGTTTGCGGCCTTGAAGACCGCGGGTCGCTGCAAGTCACCACGCGTCCGAACTTGTCCGAACGCGTCAGTGTCCGTGAGCTGGCTGGTCGAGAGCGTCCGCGCGATACGTCCGTACAGCGCGAGCAACGGCGAGCCAATGGCCGCGCTCACTAAACTGTCCGGCGCCGGGTACCGAGTTGAGTGTGGTGGGGGTAAAACTCAAACATGAACCGGGCCGTTGACAGTGTTTGTGGTATCTTGTAATAAAATATAATATATATTCCTCGTGTTTAGGCAATAGCGGAAGAAATAGACTTCGAAATTTTAATTATATTAATGTAATCTCTTTTAATTATCTTAGTAGAATACATACAAAAATAAAATAATAACGCGAAATGTGTGGAAGGACTTAGGCCGGTTTCACACGTGCCGGGTGCATTTGCCCGGCACCGGGCCGGCGCCGTGTAGTGGGGATGGTGTTGTATGGGCTAGTACTATCATTTCAGACGTGCCGGACAAATCTACCCGGCGCCGGCTCGGCGCTGACTGCCGGGCTGTCACCGGCCGCGCTCACTCCTTGATCCTTGATCATGACATTTTTGGTGTACCGTGGATGTTGATCCTTTTACACCTTTGTCTGTCTGAAAAGATAATGTATATATTATCTGTGTTTTATCTGTTGTTTAGATATGGGTTGGGCTGGGTTTGCGGTAATGGGAGGGGAGGTGGTTGGTAGTTGGCGGGTTAGGATACCTTGTGGGCGTTTGTGTTTGTGGGGGATGGTGTTTGGATCTAGGTCCGCTAGGTGTTTGATGGAATTGTTGTCTATCTTAGGGATGTGCCTGTAGAACTGTTGAGCTAGTTTGAGAATGTGGTCAAAGAGGTATGGCGTGTTTGTGTCGTTATGTATTTGTTCGTTCCTTACGAACCATGGCGCTTTTACACTTGTGTGTAAAATCTTGTTTTGGCATACTTGCATCTTTTTGATGTGAGTTAGGGCTGCTGTACCCCATATAGGGGAGGCGTATGTTAAAGTGGGTCTGATGATGGCTTTGTAAAGCAATAGTTTGTTTTTTAGGTTGAGGACGCTACGTCTTCCTATGAGTGGGTATAGGGCTCCGTAGGCGGCTGTATCTTTTCTTGCCGTGTTAGCTATGTGGGGCCCCCAGGTCAATTTTTTGTCTAGGGTGAGGCCGAGGTATTTGACTTGGGTTGACCAAGGAATTGGGGTGTTTCTAATTTTAAGTCTGGGTGGGTTTGTACAACTTTTTTTTGTGAATATTAGTCCTTGGCTTTTGTCTGGATTAATTTTAAAGCGCCATTTGGCGTACCATAATTCTAATTTGTCTATTTCTTTCTGAGCACGCGAAATGGCAAGAGGAATAGATTTGGACGAGCAGTGTCGTCCGCGTAGAGTGCAAGTATGGTGTGACGGTTGGATGGCTTGGGGACGTCGGACGTGAAGATGTTGAACAGTAGCGGTGAGATTATGGAGCCTTGAGGTACTCCTGCTTTGATTTGTCTGGGTGCCGAGAGGCAGCCCTCGAATCGCACTTGAAATGTGCGGCTATCTAAAAATGAAGCTAACAGCTGGATAATGCTAGTGGGGAAGTTAAGTGTGTGGAGTTTGTACAAGAGGCCTTCATGCCATACCCTGTCGAAGGCTTGGGATATGTCAAAAAAATACGGCTACTGAGGAAGATTTGTGGTTGAAATTGTTCGCTATGGTGTCGGTTACGCGCAAGAGTTGGTGTAATGTGTTGTGGTTTTCTCTGAACCCGTGCTGTTCGTCCGGAAGAACTTTCAGCTCGCGTGTCAGTGTGGTGAGACGTCTGTGGATCACTCGCTCGAACAGTTTGTTGATAGAGGATAGAAGGCTGATGGGGCGGTAGTTTTGAGGAAATTTTGGGTCTTTGTTGGGCTTTGGGAGGATTACTACAATAGCAGATTTCCAAGCTGGGGGGTAGTACCGATTGCGCAAAGCTGCGTTGAAGATGTTGGTTATTGTGACGATTGTTTTCTTGGGAGAATATGTCAGAGCCTTGTTGGGGACGTTATCTAATCCGTGGGCTTTGTGGGGCCGGAGGTTCTGGATGAAACAGTATATTTCAGCCGGAGATGTTAATTTAATTTTGTCCGACGGAGTTTTTGAGTTAATTGAGCACACGGTGGAGTTTACCGAGTCTGTGAATGTGTTGTGTCCTCTGCGGGCAGGGTTGGGCGTGAATTGCTCTTGAAGAGAGTCTGCGAAGGCTTCTGTTTTTTCCGTGGACGTGTATACCAGTCCCCTGTTGGAGGTATGCAGTGGTGGGGTGTACGGGGAGGGTTTTTTGAGTGATTTAGCTAATTTCCATAGGGAATTATCTTGGGTGGCCAGAGAATTGATTTTTTGGTCCCATTGCTTGTTGTGGAAATCTCGAAGCGCTTTTCTGACTATCGCTTGGTGTTTGTTCATTTCTATTTTGTCCGCTGGGACACCGTAGCGTTGCCAGCGTCTGCGAAAGTGGTTTTTGGTGGAGATCAACAGTCTGGTCTCAGGGTCTAGGCGGGGGCGGGTACTTGTATTGGTAGTTGGAGTGGCCGCGAAGTTTAATGCTGCTGTGTAGTTGTTTGTAAGAGATTGTACTGCTGAGTCTATTTGTTCGTTAGTGGCTAAGAAGTGTGGGATTATTGTGTTTGTTTCTAAGTGAAATTTGAATTTTAGCCAGTGTGTGAATTTTGAAATCCCGGGGGATTCAGCTGTATGGGGCCGGGTGATGTCAAAAGGGTTTGAGAGATTGACCAGAACCGGGTTGTGGTCAGAAGAGAGGTCGCTTATGGCGTGGAGTTCGATCGACCATGGAAAGTTGCTGTGGGCTAGAAGGTCTATAGTGGATGGGCGACGTCCGATTGCGCTATAGCAAATGGGTTCGGGAGGGCCGATTACTCAAACGTTAGAGTTGAAGGCGTAGTTGAAGAGGTCGTTACCTTTGCGGGAGGCGCGTGGGCAATTCCAGAAGGGATGCTTGGCGTTGAAGTCGCCGGCTACGATTGTGGGAGTGTTGTCGCAAAAAAGTTTATTTAGATCGTCGTAGTCGATGGGTGAGTTGGGTGGACTATAATATGCTATTAGTTTGAAGGTGCCCGAGTCAGTGGTGGGTATTTGTAAAATTGTGGCTTCTGATTGTAGTAGGTCGGGGGTGGGGATTCTGTTGTGGGCGATAGATTTTTTGATAAATATTGCGGTTCCACCGCCCCTGCTGTGGATTCTGTCATTTTTATATAGGATGTAATTTGGGATGTTAGGAGCGTTGGATTGGCGGAGATGTGTTTCGTTAATTAGTAGTATGTCAGTATTGTACGTTTTTATAAATTGTCTGAGTTCGAGAATTCGGTGGGTGAGGCCGTTGGCGTTCCAATATACCAGGGTGAGAGAGCTGGCTTTATTTACTGCCATTGAAAGAGGGGTTTGTCGCCAGGGTCTGAATGACCATTGCGGTGATCTGAGCTCTTAGCTCGGGAGAGAACGTTGGGGGGGGGAGTTGGTTTTAAAACCTGGCTATATTTCGTCTGTAGGGTGACTGGACGAGTCGGTGGAGATGGGGTTGGCAGTGGGGTTGGCGGTGGAGTGGCGTATTTGGGGGGATTTTTGGGCGCCGGCCATTTCGGGCAGCCTTTGTAGCTGGCCGGATGAGCTCCGCCGCAGTTGATGCACTTTGGCGCTGACTTTGCGTCCTTTGTGCAGTTGAAGGTGGGGTGGTCGCCTGCGCACTTGACGCATGCGTATTCCATTGCGCAATTCAGTGCGGCGTGGCCGAACCGTTGGCAACGGTGGCATTGAGCGGCTTTGGTCGGCTGGTTTAAGCTCTCCACCGTTATTTTCAGGTGGAGGAGGGAATCCAGTTGAAATAGAGCTTTTTGCTGGTCAGGTTTAGTTAACTTAACTAGTACCATTGGGTATTGGATTTTTGTCGTTCTTGAGGACATGCGGATGACCTCAGCGATTGCGAAGCCCTGTTCGGTGGGGGCTTCTTTTATTTCCTCAGGGGAAAGAGAGGTGGGGATTCCTCGGAGGACAACTTTTAGGGGTTTGTCCTCTGGGAGAGAATATGTGTAGAAAGGGATTTTGGCTAGTTTAAGAGCCGTGGTCGCCTTTCTGTAATCGTCTGGTGTGAAGACGGCGATATTAATGCCGTTGTTGGTTTGTTTAGTCGTGAAGTGGGTGATAGATTTTTTCATAGTTTCCACTACTTTTTTGTAGGGCGTGGGGGATGAGATTATGATTGGTGGGATTGGAGACCGGGTGGTGTGATTTGTGGGTGGATAGCGTGTAATCTGTGTTTGACTTAGCTCTTTGGGTGGCGTTGCTGCTGTCACAGGAGTTGCGGCATGCGGCGTCGATGTTGAGGCGGGCTGTCTTGGCGTTACGGCGGTCGGTCTTGGCGTTTCGGCGGGTGGTCTTGTCGTTTCGGCGGGCGGTCTTGGCGTTTCGGCGGGCGGTCTTGGCGTTTCGGCGGGCGGTTGTGGCGTTTCGGCGGGCGGTTGTGATTCCTCAAGATCCATTTCTTCGGATGAAGTTGAGGATTCTCCTTCTTGAATCAGGTCGGTCTTTTTTGGTTTTTTCCGTTTTCTTGGTCCTCTTGCTTTGATGGCGGCGGCAAGTTGGGTGGAAAGTTCTTTAATTTTGCGATCCTGTCTTTCAATTGTTTTTTCCAGGCGGTTGATGAGCGTCTGGAAGTCTTTGAGGCTGTCGAGTTTTGTCGGAGTGGGTGTCATGATCGTCTTTGAAGTAGACTGTCTGATCTCGAATCGAGTGCTCGAGTCTCTTTTTGAATGTGTGTGTCTCGCCAAAGTCAAAGTTTTTGTGTTGTGGGAGTCCCTGCATTTGTGCTCTATCTCCCTGTCGGAATTTATGTTGTTAATGTGTCAAAAGTAATGATTAATTAATAACGAACAATGATGGCCCCAGCCGCGCACAGCGCGGCTAGGGCCAACACTATTCATGCGAATAGAGGTTTATGTTTTAAATTTTAAGATGTCCAGCGGATGTGGATTTCCGTAAGGGTCCCCCGATCTACAGAGGTTGTTGATAGTGCTGTTGGGGTTTTGTGGCAGTGACTTAAAAAATTTTTCCGACAGTTTCTGTATATACTCCATGATTTGTTCCATGTCCGTGTCTTTGTGGATGTCGGAGTTTCTCACAAACCAGGGCGCGTCGGTGGCCTGTCTGAGGACTCTGTTTTGGACTATCTGGAGCCTTTTCAAGTAGCAGCTCCGAGCGTATCCCCAGACCGGAGCAGCGTAAGTCATCACGGGCCGGATGATCATTTTGTATATCAGGAGCTTGTTCTTCAGTGAGAGCCTCGACCTCCTTCCTACCAGAGGTTGGAGGGCGGAGACCCCCGCCAAAGTTTTGCTCCTGATGTTTTCTATGTGCGGTTTCCAGCGCAGTCGTTTGTCTAACGTGAGCCCGAGATACCTAGTCTCGTCGGTCCAGGGAACGGCCGTGCCGCACATTGTCACATTGCCCGGCGTCTTTTTGGATACGCTTTTGGAAAATAGAACCGCAGCACTCTTCTTTGGGTTCACGGTGATCCTCCATTTGCTGAACCATGCTTCCAGCTCATCGATGTAGTTCTGGAGCCTCTCCACTATGAGCTGTGGGCTTCTAGATTGAAAAAGGATAGCTGTGTCGTCCGCGTACAGCGCTATTCTGGCCCTCCTGTCGACCGGTTTCGGTAAGTCCGATGTGTATAAAGTATACAGGAGTGGTCCTAGTATGGAGCCTTGGGGGACTCCTGCAGCTATTGGCCGTATCGCTGATATTGTGTTCTCGTTTTTGACACTGAACTTCCTGTCCCGCAGGTAAGACGAGAGTAACCTGCAAAGAGAAGAAGAGACATTTTGATTGATTAATTTGTGAAGCAAGCCGTCATGCCAAACCCTGTCGAAGGCTTTCGCAATGTCCAGGAAGATCGCCCCCGTCGAGAGCTTGAGTGAGAAGCCGGAGTTGATGTACTCGACGACTCTCATCAGCTGGTGTACAGAGGAGTGCTGCGGCCTGAATCCATGTTGTTCATCTGGAATGATGTTTTTCTCAGCAATGTCCTCTTTGAGCCTTCTTTCGATGACTCTTTCGCACACTTTTCCAATTGTCGACAGTAGGCTAATGGGTCTGTAGTCTTCCGGTTTGGTGCCTCCCGTGTTGGGCTTTCTTATCAATATGACGGTCGCCGTCTTCCAGCCTGTGGGGAAATGTCTGAGTCTTAGACACGAGTTTATCAGAATCGAAATAATCAGATACCCCCTCTCCGGTAGGAGTTGTAGCGCTTTCGGTTTTATTTCATCCGGGCCTGGTGCTTTATTGGCTCTCATGTGTGAAATGATGTCTTCTATTTCCAGTGGGCTCGTGTGTCTGATGCGGTCGCTCGGTGGTGTTGACATCTCGTGGAGCACTTCGTTTTCTATCCTGTCCACGAACAGAGGATCGATGTTAATAATTGTGGGGGTGAATTGGGACTGCAAACCGTCTGCGAAAGCTTCCGCTTTGTCTTCCGGGGTGACAGCGATACTTCCGTCGGATCTCTTGATCGGTGGTACGTTGGTCGATTTGTTGCGTAGCGCCTTGGCCATTTTCCACAGTGATCCATCGTCGGTGGCCAGTGACTGGATTTTTTCCTTCCATTGGCTGTTTCGGAGTTCCGCCAGGGTAGATTTTACCTCTCGGTCCAGTCGGTTCAACTCCGCCTTGTCCGAGGGGTTGCAGAACTTTTGCCATCGCTTTCTTGCTTTGTTCCTGTTTCGTATGACCCGCCGGATGCTCAAGGGAATGGGAGGGGTCAGTTCGGGGTCGTAGGGAGAGGAGTTGGACTCCAGCGCCTTGCGAATTTCCGTGGTGAATTTATTTGCAGCTGCATCCAGCCCGTCGCACGTCGCTAAACATACGGGAAGCGTCAGGAAGTCGTTTGCCGTCTTCTGAAACTTCTTCCAGTCGATGCGATTTCTGGCGATGACCGGCAGGGGGTGATGTGTCGTTTTCAGGATTAGGAGCACGGGGTTGTGATCGGATGAGAGCTCGTCTAGGTTTGTCAGCAAGTAGGAGTAGTGGACGTTTTGGAAAAGCGCTATGTCGAGGACGTCCGTCCGGTGCGGAGGGATCATGCTTCGGAACGTTGGCGTAGCGGGTGCGTCGACGTGGGTCGGGTTTGTCCTGTGGGTAAGATAAGTGTTTAGTATTATGCCGTTTTTGTTGCTACTGTGTGAATACCACGCTGTGTGTTTGGAATTGAAGTCGCCTGCGATGATGGTCGGGATGTCTGATGCCAGAAGCGAGTCGAGATCTACGCCCAGGAGGGTTTTGTTGGGGGGGTTGTAAAAGGATATGAGCCGGATTTTTCGGTCGTCCGACAGTTTGATTATGACTATCGTCGCCTCGGAATGACGGAGCGGTGGAGTGGGTTCTTTGTAGTGTTGGACGGTTCTCGACACGTAAATGGCCGTGCCTCCTCCTTTCCTGTCCTTTCGGTCGTCTCTGTGCAGCGTGTAGTTTGCAATCTTAGCCCAGTAGCCCGGACGCAAGTGCGTCTCGTTCACTAGGATCGCTTCCAGTCCATGGGTTTGAGCGAACACTGCGAGCTCGTTACGCTTATTCTGTAGTCCGTTGGCATTCCAGTATGCCGTTCTGAGTTGGGTACCTGAAACGAGAGAAGAAAGCATTAATTGCGGATTTTAATCATTTCTGCCATCATCGGGATCATGGCCATCATTGTTTTTTGGATGAAGGTCTGCATGTCCGCCGTAGTGAACGGTCCAGGGGCAGGTTGAGGGGGGGGAAAGTTTGGAGTGGGAAGATTGGATGGGAGTGGGACAGGCTGCGGCTGAGGAACGGGAGTGGGTGCGACAGCCGGTTTGCTTCCTGCGGCCGCTTTGGCGTAGGAGGACGCAGCCGTGGGAGCTTTAGGACACATCCTATAGCTCGCCGGGTGGCTTCCCCCGCAGTTCGCGCAAGTTGGAGGCTGATCGGCGTTCTTCTTGCAGTCGCGTGTATGGTGCTGCCCTGCGCATTTGACGCAGGCCGGTGACAGGTTGCAATTTCTTGCTCCATGTCCGAATTTTTGGCAGCGGTGGCACTGGGAGAGCTGTCCCGGTCGTCTCTTGAGCTCCTCAGCTCTCACGCTGAGTCCGTTGAGGTGTGTGATCTTAAAAAGTTCTTTTCCTTGGACGGTGCGCTCTGCCTGTGCAAGCACGAGCGGGATGTCCTTTCCGCGGGATTTCATCCTGTGGACAGAAATAATCGGATAGTTGTCTGATTTTAACGACTTCATAATGTCGGAACATTCTATACCTGTGGGCACTCCACGGAGGACAACCTTGAGTGATTTGTCCTCCTGGAGTGCGAATGTATGAAATTGGACCCCTTTTTTGGTTAACGTCCTTGTTACCACCCTGAAGTGGTCGGAGGACGTTAGTTGGATCCGGATTCCGTCTTTGGTCTGCTTGGCTGTCGAGAGAGGGATGGCCATGCGTCTCAGGTCGTCCATCAACTTATAGAAGTTGTCACCGGAGCGGAGATAAATCGGCGGGATCTTCGCAGCTGGCTTGGCTTTTTGTGAGTCCTCTGAGTTGTCCTCGGGACCATCTGAATCGGACTCGCTGTCGGAAATTCTGACAGCACGTCTCTTTCTGGTCACCGTGGTGAAGCCGTCGTCCATCGGTGGACTGGTCGTCTGTGGGCTGGTCGTCGTCGGTGGGCTGGTCGTCGTCGGTGGGCTGGTCGTCGTCGGTGGGCTGGTTGTCGTCGGTGGGCTGGTTGTAGTCAGAGGGCTGATCGACGTTGCAGCCTTCTTCCTCTTCCGTCTCGGCTTCCTCGTGTCGGTCGAGGCCTCCTCTGTGTCCATGTCAGACACTTCGCTTGCTGGTTGTGCTTGTGCTGATCCAGTCAGGATAAGATCAATTTTTGACTGTAAAGCCATGTTGATCTTCGTTAGCTCGGTCAGCTGCTTAATCAGCATTTTCTGCTGCTGGTGTTGTTGCTCCATTTGGAGGTTGTGGCGATCCTCCATCTCCTTGATAATCCTCCTTAAGTTTTCCGCCTCCGAGGAAGGGGAGGGAGGAAGAGTCTGTTCGTCCATGACGAAGGCGAAGGTGGCCCTGAGAAGGGCCTTTTGAATTGTCGTGACCACGCCAAGCGCGGTCACAGATCAATTTGTTTGCGGCCTTGAAGACCGCGGGTCGCTGCAAGTCACCACGCGTCCGAACTTGTCCGAACGCGTCAGTGTCCGTGAGCTGGCTGGTCGAGAGCGTCCGCGCGATACGTACGTACAGCGCGAGCAACGGCGAGCCAATTGAAATTTCGAGAGAAACGGCCCGCTTTTATAGTAAGCGTGTTCTTTTGACTATTTTACGGAGAGTGGGGGTCGTACTCAACGGCAAAGCGTCGTTTCAAAATTTTGGGTTTACTTTATTTTACTATTAACTACCTAATTCTAATAGTATATAGTTTACATATTTTATTTATTTTAAATATTTTCCAGAATATTTACGTTTTTTTTTTTTTTTTTTTTTCGGTTTTAAAATAAATGTTTATGTATTGTTAGTAGGGTTGCCAACAGTCCCTGATTGACCGAGATTGTCCCGGAATTGAAATCGCCGTCGATGTTTCCGGTTGAGTGGCAAATTATTTAGCAATTCCAGAGAAATAGTATGCAACAGGTCATCTCGGACATTTTTGAATGAATAAATAAAAAATTCGAGTTGACTTTTTTTTTTTTTTAAGCTCCCACCAAAATCACCCGTGACAGTCACGGGTCAAAATCATAAATAAAATGTAAATTTAATTATCCTATTAAATAAACGATATACAAAAAAAAAAAAAAATGGCTGAAAGGTTATTATTTTACAAAAAAAAAACATTATTCGTAATTAAAAATAAAATAACTCTGGATATATGCGCGTTAATTTATTTAAACGAAAAACTAACAGCTTTGTTTTCATAACTAAAATTAAACTATAACCCCCACCACGCGCATGTTTTAGCTCCGCCCACAATATTGCGTTTGTATATAAGGCGGTGTCTTGAAAAATTTTCTCACTTCTCTTCCGTCGCTCGTTTCGTGTGGTTGGACTTTATACTTTCAAAGATGACTGGTCGCGGAAAGGGAGGAAAGGGATTGGGGAAAGGAGGAGCTAAGCGTCACAGGAAGGTGTTGAGGGACAACATCCAGGGTATCACCAAGCCCGCCATCCGTCGTCTGGCTCGCAGAGGGGGAGTCAAGCGTATCTCCGGTCTGATATACGAGGAGACCAGAGGCGTGTTGAAGGTTTTCCTAGAAAACGTCATCAGGGACGCCGTCACCTACACCGAGCACGCCAAGAGGAAGACCGTCACCGCCATGGATGTCGTCTATGCTTTGAAAAGACAAGGACGTACTCTATACGGATTCGGAGGCTAATCATCTCGCATCGCTGACTTTTCGAAAAAGGCCCTTTTCAGGGCCGCCAATTTTTTATTTTCGGTTAAGAATTAATCTTGCATTCAACAAATTTATTTACGCACCTTTCAAATAATTGTTATACCTTTTATTAACCCTTAAAATCTGGTTTGATACTATTAAGAGGCGAGTGATTCGATAAATATTATTTTTAGATAGATTTTTACTACCTATCGGTCTTTGTATGTACCGTATCCTCAAACCGAAATTCTTTGAATGCATTATAAATTTTAGGACGAAGCGAAAAAAATACACCTAATTGATATGAGATATTTATGCACTATTTTTTAAATAATTTTTTCCGGGTTAAAAAAAATTTGACGTGAAAAAAGTATTTTTGATTTAAAAATCGAAAGTATATGGATAATTCTATTTATGAAAGCTGCTGATTTGGTTACCTAAATATATCAATGAATGGTGATAGATATAAACATAATTACATAATAGCGACAGTCCGTTCACCGTTTATTAAATTAAGACATTTTTTTGGTACGCAACCTAAACGAATTTAAAACAATCGTTGCTCTCGTGTTATCGTTTTATTACCTACAATGTACAGTCACGTTTTAAATTGTATTAAATTAAGGCGACCAGATTTTGAAAATATCAGAGACACTAAAAATAAAATGGTCATCTCTAAAATTTTATGGATAACGGACAGTTGCCGCAAGAACTAAAAAAACGTTATGAAGTTTTTTGAGAAGGATAAATGCTACGGGAGTTAAAAATATATCATTTTGACTTTAAAATCTAATAATAAGGAAATGTATTAATTCATTTCTATTTCCGGCGAAACACACGTTGAGAGCCACTTAATAATGACTTGAATTGATGCATTGATACATTTATAATATGTCTAGAAAAATTCATTAAAATATTCGGACCGTATCAAAAGATACATAAGTTTTTCTGGTAGTCAAACTGCCGGATGAAAGAAATACAAAATATATTTATAAAACCTTCGCATTTGTCTAAATATAATTAAAATAAAAAGAAAATTCATACATTTATTTAGTCATCTCTTAAAAAAAATAAAACACTAAACATGTATTTTTAATTTGACATGGAAGCGATCACATACACAGGACGCCAATTGGCGTCTGCGGTGTTTAACTTTCGGCACACTCAGGACGCCAATTGGTGTGAGCGGTAGGTAAAGTGTTAATGTATACATATTTTTTAATAAACAGCAGTGCTGTCCAACTAGTGGGCCACGAAGAACTTTTTTTTTTAAATATTTTATTTTATTCATTTTGTAAGATTCTGAGTATTTTTGTTTATGATAAGTAACAATATAATACTGTTGGATTTGTTTTCTTCGTGTAATTAAAATAACTTGATAAGTGATAATAACTGAGTTTTCAATTTCAATTACCAATTACAAAATAAAAAATGGACAGCGCTGCCATACAATAATTAATAATTACTATATGAAACAAATAAAAATAAGTAAAGTCGCTCTCCATTTTGCCCATTTGGTATAGGATTTTCCAACAATCGATATTAAATTTCGTCCAAAAATCTGGTGTGTGAAATTGGGTATTGTGTAACATTAGTTTTGGTCACAGTCCGACTGTTTTAACATTATTATACAAAATATAAACCGTTAGATTTGTAAGTGTTATTTATGCTTTCCTTTCGGCTTACAAAGTTAACGCAGGTGACGAGGATTCCTCAATAATTAAAAATAGCAAATAAGTGGTGTTTTATAGATTGATGACAAAGGGTAATAGGATATTATAGTGAAAGTAGTCATTGGTGAAAAACATAATTAGCAGGATATCAAACAAAACCGAAAAAAAGATTCGTTGGCCCTGAAAAGGGCCGTTTGGTGTACGTGAAGGATCTGTTTACTTGGAGCTGGTGTATTTAGTGACTGCTTTGGTGCCTTCACTGACGGCGTGTTTGGCCAATTCACCGGGCAGCAAGAGCCTGACGGCAGTCTGGATCTCCCTGCTGGTGATGGTGGAACGCTTGTTGTAGTGAGCCAGGCGAGAGGATTCGGCCGCGATTCGTTCGAACAGATCGTTGACGAAGCTGTTCATGATGCTCATCGCTTTCGAGGAAATGCCGGTGTCGGGGTGGACTTGCTTCAGCACCTTGTAAATGTAGATGGCGTAACTTTCCTTCCTCTTCTTCCTTTTGTTCTTCTTCTTGTCGGTCTTGGTGATGTTTTTCTGAGCCTTGCCGGACTTCTTCGCTGCCTTCCCGCTGGTTTTCGGTGCCATGATCGGACTCTGCTGCAAAGCTCAGTCGGAACGGGTGGGTGAAAATTTGAAAAGACTGGTAGAGTTTACTATCGGATAAACGCAGCGCAAGTAGGGGACGTTGGCATCGGTAGAGTGGTGGGGAAAAGCGGCACGTACCGCGACTGGTATAAATATACAGCCCGTCAACCGCAAAAATTTACACTCGCTCTTCCGTTCTTCTGCGGTCGTGTTCGTTTAATTCATCACTCAACATGTCCGGTCGCGGTAAAGGTGGCAAAGTCAAGGGAAAGGCGAAGTCCCGTTCCAGCCGCGCTGGACTCCAATTCCCCGTGGGACGTATCCATCGTCTCTTGAGGAAGGGAAACTACGCCGAGAGGGTCGGCGCCGGTGCTCCCGTCTACTTGGCCGCCGTCATGGAATATCTGGCCGCTGAAGTCCTCGAGTTGGCCGGCAACGCAGCTCGCGACAACAAAAAAACTAGGATCATCCCCAGACATCTCCAACTGGCCATCCGAAACGACGAGGAGTTAAACAAACTTCTCTCCGGAGTCACCATCGCTCAAGGAGGAGTACTGCCCAACATTCAAGCCGTTCTCTTACCCAAGAAGACCGAGAAAAAGGCTTAAATGGATATCTTATACTATTCACTGACAAAAGGCCCTTTTAAGGGCCGCCAATTTATTAAATCGGTTATTTAGGTTTCTGCTACATATTTGTAGGTTCACAACCACCGCTTAAAATGAAGCTTCTTACTACTTTGATAATAAAATTCAAAAAAGCCTTCGCTGATTGTTCGTAACAAAGTAGCGAGAATAAGTCGGAGCAAGATTATTATATTTACAAGTTGTTAGTAGGAAATATTCTATAATAACTAGAACAGGGGTGGCCAACCTGCGGGCCCGCCTTGAACATTTTTCCGGACCGCGAGATTCTTTACAATGTACGCTCAGTAGTATTATTATTATATTTATGTTTACATGTAAGAATAATAGTAAACACAATAATAATAACTCGCTATGTTTCAATTGTTCACTCCAAAAAAATGTCTATAGTGTATCTAAATCTAATATTAACATGGGGACATAATTTTATATGTAGCCCGCAAGATCATTTGGGTTGGCTGCCCCTGAACTAGAACAGTTTTCTGCGAATTTGTTTACACCGATAGGAGAACGTTACTAATACTAAATCAGGGCTGTTTTACGGGTAGGGTGACCATAGTTGGAAATTTAATTAAAAATTATAATATGTTATATTTTTATTATAAATTATTGTCATGTTGTGTAATTTTATAATCAATAAAACAATTCCAGTAATATTCTATTGGTATTTTAAAAAATATTATATTAACAGCTTAACGACCGAGGACTCACCCACGAGTCCTGAGAGAACCTCTGTAGCGGCCGAGGACTCGCCCATGCGTCCTGCGTTATGCGTATTCTATTATTAAAAATACACTATGATACAATACAGCTTACCCCCTATATTATAATGCGAGATGGTAGTATACTATTTCTACATAATATAAAATAAATTATATTTTACTTTAATTTTTCGTAAAAAGAGTCGTTTTATCCCACTGCGTCGCACTGCAACGAGTCGTCGCCTATTTGGGGCATTTTAGTTTGTTATATTCTAATATTTTTTGGGTAGTGTGTTGTTTGGTAACGGTTCTCCAAGCCGCTCCCACTTACAGTGACCATATTTTTTGCATTGTGGAATATTATATTTTTATTTATTGTTGTTGTTAATAATAAGTGATAATTTATAGTAAAAGTTAGTTAATAATAATAAAAACAGTGAATTGCGTATTTACAAAAATAGTTAAATTATCATTAAAGGAATTTTTGAAATTTGACAACGTTGATTAGTGCACGATTTTTTTTTGAACACCACATTAGCTTAAAAATGTGATAATTAAATTAATAACATGTATGTTTAAATGTTTCTAAAATATTTTGTATAAACGATTTATAAAAAATATCCATTTATAATAAATAATAATTTGCACTCACTAAATTTTTCGGCGTCCATTTTCTGCGTACAATTGTCTCGAACACATTTATTTTCATAATTACACTGAGTGATACGTGTAAAAACATTCGTCATTATGAAGAAAATGAACTGGATGAGTGCAAATTTGTCACACGCGGTCTATGTTTACGTACACTTGAATTATAATTACTTTCGCACATATCACTATGTTCACAATCACTGGGGGCGTTGAACAACGCGTTTTCCAAATTTTCCAAAAAGGTTTAATTTCTTTCGTCCATTTTGCCGTGATTGAAAATAAAAAATTTAAATCACAAAAGATCACAGAGAGAAGAGCAATTTTCGCGATACGTTTCGACCGATAGTTTAGAGGAGACTGTATTACTTCGATTATAAAATGAATTTTTTTTTATCTGTGTGGAATTCCCGAATTTGGTAATTCCACAATAAAAAAAGTATCATATACCCCAGGGGTTCCCAACCCCGTGCCCGCGGGCGCCATGGCGCTCGCGGACCGATTTGTGTGCGCCCGCCACTATTCGACCACAATAGAATTTTTTTCCCAAACACTAATTAAAAATTTAAATTATTTTTAATTATTTGTTAAGCTTCTACTACACTCTCTCGAAGTTGTCCGAACCGAAGCTACAACTGAAATCGGCCGAGATCGCCGACTTTTTTCCGATTATAGCTCCTGTAAGTGGAAAAAAAGGAATCTTCGACGAGTCAGGTGGTGCCCGCCGCCCTACCGATATTGTAAAATGCGCTCTAGGATACAAAAAGGTTGGGAACCCCTGATATACCCTAATAGATGAATTCTTAAAAGGTATGCACGAGGTAAGCTGATAAGACGGGACAGGTAGTGGCGATTTACCCGTTTAGAATAACATTGATTGTAATTTATAGTAAATATTTAATATTATATTTGTAAACAAGTTTATTTTCGTTATATCACTTAATTATGCGGCCCACAGATTTAGAAACACTGGTTAAATGACGTAATTACAATATATTTATGCAAAAAATCATAAGGAAGCTACAAATTAAATTTCGATAAAATATATTATTTGGTTTACAAGTTATAGGGAATTTACTAAAAAAGGTAATTTTTTGCTCTTATTCCGCGAAATCTCCCGGCCACCAAGGAAAGTTCGGCAAAAAACACCGGGCGTTAAGCTGGTAAAAAATATAGTGCTTAGATGTGTTATAAGATTAAGAATAATAAATTAACAATAACATTAGATAAAATCGTAAACTATTTTTTTTAATAATAATTTCTTAAATAAAATATTATCATAATATTTTTGTGATACCTTGTAGTGTATGCGAATATTGTGGGCTGATCTAACTTGTGTTTCATGTAAATAACCAATACAAAATTAAGTAGAAAATATCTTTCCTAAGATTAGAGTAGTAACTTGTCAATAATGAACCTTTTAGAAATGGGTGTTGGTCTTCGCTCAAAGCATACAATATAATTAGAAAGAAACTGTTCTGAGAATTTATGTTTAGTTTTTAGTTTATATCACCTATATAATACCAAATTATTGTTATGGAAAGAATGAAAACGATGAATATAAAATATATTGAAAGCATACATGTTACTTTTAATTTATTTAAGTGCAATAAGCAAAATATTTTTAGTGAAGTGTACCGTAAATTCATTTCGTGAGTATGGGCATGGAAATGGTTAGACACGGTGGCCCTGAAATAACAAATCAAAATTTTTATTTTTAAATTTAAAAAGTGATAAAAAATCAGGTAATTAATACTAATCTATTGAAGAGTCTCACTTACTTTGTATTTGTAAGATGTTTGCCAATGATATAAATTTGTTTTCGAAACTATTATTTCAAACAAATTGGACCTACAGGCTTAGAAACACTGGTTAAATGACGTACTTGACAGATATTTATGCGAAAAATCATAAGGAAGCTACATATAAAATTTGAATTCAATATCTTAATTGGTTTACAAGTGATAGGAAATTTAGTGAAAAATGTAATTGTTGGCTATTTTTCAGTGAAATCGCCCGGCCATCAAGCAAAGTTCGGCAAATAAATACCGGTCGTTAAGCTGTTAAACAGATATTCAACCTGGAGAGTGATTCCATAACTGCTTTCATGTTTTTGAGTTAAATATGTATATAAATAAACAAAATAAGTAAGAAAGTGATGTTTTACACTTTCCTCAACAATTTAAATTAAAAAAGTAAAAATTACCTTATTATATTTTCTCACCAATACTGTGACGATGAGCGTTCATATCTTGGGCGGACTGTACATGCGACTGCTGTGAAAGCGTATTAAAGTTATAAAAAAAAAATAGGATTAAAGTAAACGCAGTAGGTATGTAGATTTATGTAGATCTATGGAAAAATGTGTAAAGATTAATATATTTTTAACGGTTAATATTCATTTTAAGATGTTTATTTATGATTATTTTTTTATTTTTTCTTAATAGCCCCTTTATTGAAACAAGACGGCGGATTAGACTGGCTAAAAAACTTGATTAAAACCACGACAGTTACCGTGTCCTCAAATTTCGTTATATCCCACTGAAGGAAAAAAACGTAAAAAAAAACATTTTTTTCCTTTTTAAATAAAATAAACAGATTTATTTTTAAAATAAATGGCTGTTAAAACTGGTTATCGAACTTAGTTATTTACAAGATCTATCTTTAGAATGCCAGTACGATAACCACGGAAGTAATTGTGTTCTCAAAAATACACATAAAGCATTTCGCCTCAACTTATGTTAATGTATTAATACAAAACATACCAAATGTATTAATACAAAATTTTTTTTTTCGCTTAAAGGTCAATTTTCCAGGAATTTATCTAGGTTCTAGGTATGGGTATAGGTACAGTTTATAAGATAGAGTAAATAAATATTTTCTAGAAGGACATTCTCGCGTTCCAAATATTTTGGAGTGTTATCAATCGATTCAGTCCAACATGGAGACGTATCAAGGTTGACAACTGTTAGATTAATTTAATTTTTAATGAATCAGAAAATGTACGCAGATAGATACACGCACGCTATTAATCCATCTTTACCCTCACCATAGTGACTGGTCCACTGGAGAAAGGAACTATTGCTACCTAATAGGAATGACCATCAATCGGTCAGTTCTTTACAGGTGGTCAATTGTGCTGCGGTGTTACGATTGAATTCATATTTTAATTTGTAAAGTTATCAACATGGGATTTGTCCATATTATAACATTGTCAAGTAAGAGTATTGCATTTAAATCGCCATTAATTTTATCAACAATTCATAAACAATGAATACAGTTGCAACCAAATAAATATAGATATGAATTAACACGGTAATGGTACAAGTGTTGACACAAATTTGTGGCTAGTCATTAAAAAAGACCAGAAGCGGGTCAATAGTAACATAATGAACGTTTATTTTTTGCAAGGCAATAAATCACATTCCTTGTCTACAGTATTATCAATTTATTTTATTTTATTAATACAGTAAAGATGCATGTTCTTATAAAGTATTTTTATTTTTTGAAAGTGCTTTATATTTCTTTTCGAATTATTAGATAATGATATACGTACATTTTACAACACGCTAAACAGAACGTTTTAATTTTTATTTTCAAAATTATCTAATATCAAAGTATTTTTGTGAAATTATTCAAATTTACTTTTGGATTGTGTGCGACTAATTATAAAAAAAGTAAATTATTTTTTGTGTGCAACTAAATACAGTCTATAATCATCACATTTGCAAATTGTTTTCATTGTTTTCAGATCCTTTTTATATTTAAATATTGCAATTTAAATGAATACATACACATTTATTTCCAGTTAAGAAAATCAGATAAGCTTAATTGCATGGCGTCTAGTGATTAATGTAAACTTGTGAATATATTATAGTTTTTTTCTTTTATGCTACCGCATATCAGATAATCTCGTTTTTTTTATATTAAATTCATATTATTAACCGACACGTTCTTATTTTATATAGTCGGTTTTATCTAATGGCGTCATCTAGTTCTTGGGCAACCGAAAAACGTGATTGACGAATGTGCAATGTAACAAATCGTGACGGGATAAATCGACAAATGTGTCTAATATTAATTTCTGTACGTCTATTTTATATTCGTACTTTTTAAATGTGCTTCAACTATTTTCATTGAATTTAATTTATTTGTGCATGCTCATTTAAAATAATATTAAAACCAAATTATTAGAAAAAAACCACATCACTACATTTGTTATACTACATATTTATTAAATCAAGAATATTAAATTTAAGGTAATTCAATTGCTGTACTTTTCTTTTCATATTCATGCATTTTAACGATTTTATTGAATTAAAATATTTGGAACATGGTCGTCGAAAATTACTGTTTAAGCCAAAATAAAAAATATGCTACTTTACATGGTGCCAATAGCACCATATTAGACTAATTACCTCTTATTATAATTAAATTAGTAAAAAGTAAAATACTTTTATATTAATATAGACAATGAATGTGATTTTATTATTAATATACATATTTTGGCTTTCATTTTTACAGTAATATCCACTGCTCTTTGTGGTCATTATATTATACCGTATCATGAGCCCTACGACGCCTATCACGATCTCCACTTACCTCACAATCCGCCCTTGCATCCCATTCATGATAAAGTTCCGTTAACATCATTTTCTTGTCTCGGTAGACCTTGGCGTTTGTTTGCTGATATTGAATCAGGTTGTCAGGTGAGATTTAAAATATTTATATATATATATATCAGTGGTGTGCCGTCCATATATGCGGTAGATTCAAAACGCTACCAGCATGAACGATTGATGGCGAGCGACTAAGCCAATCATGTGGTCGTGTTTATAGTCGATCAACCGTTCATGCTGGTGGCGTTTTGAATCTACCGCATCTATGGACGGCACGCCACTGATATATATATATATGTAGTATATGGCATTATAAAGATGTTTATTAATATTCAATACTGAGATGACATATTATTCTTTATTTTAGGCTTTCCATTTGTGCATAAGGGAAAAACTGACATCTTCTAACTTATGTACAAACGGAACACTGTTCAACGAACAATTTCAAGTGTGCGACCAATTTTACAATGTTCGCTGTGGATCGCCGTACGAAGATTTATAATATTCGTTAAATGAAATAATTGATTTTATGAAAAATATTTATTACTTAAACATATTTGCTGATAATTATAGATAATTTAGTTTATCAGTACTTTTCACAAACAAATTAATTTAGAAACTTAATCAGAAGGAGCTTTAATAACATTTTAACGACTGTACGATTAACTTATTTAAGTGATTAAATACATTTCTAACAAACGTGTTTAATTTCAAATTTGGTATCATGAATAATAATTAAAATGAGCGTTTGAGAGATGTCTAAATATCTCAATTAGGCTTATAAAAGACCGTTTATATTTATCAATAATAGAGAATATTACAACAAAAAATATACATTAATTATATATCATAGTAAATTAATTATATGTAGCCCACTATTAACGTGGTCTTTGTAAAGATATGATTATTATGCAATAAAAAAGATCTTGCAAGAGATTATGTTAAATAATAATATTTTATAGTTCGTTGCCTTGTAACTGCAGTTCTTGAAACATTGAACTTCAATAAACAAACAAACAAGTCATCCATGTTGTCTTATTATAAAATAGAATATGATCATGTTGACCTTAGAGAGATAACTCTGGTAATTATTTTATAAAATACGTAAAGGAGAGCCGATGCTTGATGTTGGTTTTCGGCAAACGAAAAACACTGAATCATACTCATATTGAAGCATTGACTGAGGATTTTGTGAGTATTTTGTCTTCATGCTGGGTTTCACGATCTGAAATTTACACGTTAGTTATTTAACATATAATAATACATAATTGCATAAACAAAACAAATATATATATTTAACCTCCATGACAAATCCCACGTCAGTAATAATATCACAGAGAATATCGAAAGGCGGTTCGATGCTACTCTCGTTTGCTATATCACTGAAAATATTTAAATAAGAATTATATTTTTCTATATATGGAAATATAAGCCTTTTGTATAAAAAGAATACCTATAATGGTACAGTAATGGACCTAAATTGATCCATATGCCACCTGGTTTGAGTATATTGTATATCGTCTCAACAAAATCAATTACATTTGGTGCACAATCTATGAAAAAGCAAGTTGCTACACAATTCCAGTCGTTATGTGTAGTATAAACCTTAAAAAATATGCATAAAATATTAAAAGCTGCTTCTCAATGATGTATAAAATTTTCAAATAGTGTTATACTTTCAAAAAATCTCCAGCCACCATGGAAAAATCTGCTCCGGCAAGTGTCGAAGGGTCGACGTCTGGAAAATATGCTTCTTGGATCTGATGATCGCACGACAGATTATTGACGAATTGATGTACCCAAGGATATACTTTGTAATGATCAACCTTTAACACAAACAAATTCATGAACATTTTCACATCAACATAATGCATATTCATATAATATAATATATAAAATAACTACTTCATGACATTTATTAAGAATGAAATTGCTGGCAAAAAGCATGAAAAGTGAAAATTCGTTGCCTTGGCACACAAATCCACGCATCGCAATCTCAAAAGCGAGTCGACCTAATCCAGCTCCGGGCACTAATACTTTTATACCACTAAAATAAAAAAAATAAACAATTGTAATCATAAAATTATTATTAATGAACCATATTGTCGTTACTTAGAATTAGGAAATTCGCTGCAAAGAGCCGTTAAGATTGGCTGGTAGCATTGCAATCTTTCGCGACTGCCCGATGAACTCCAATCTCTCACAAACTGTTTTAGTACTGATTGAACCTAATAAACAAGTATCAGTAAGAATATCAAATATATTACGATAATAGTTTTATTATACCTTATCAATATCCTCTAGCTTTGGTCTGACTGGATTTATTCTGTTATCGGATTCTCCATTTTCTAAATTTTTGCAAACGGAATGTTCGGCCGTAGGATACAGTTGTTCACTAGGAATATTTTCAAACATATCACCAACGTCTTGCAATATATCCTTGATAATTGAATCATTTTCGTCTATGCACCATTTTATTCTCGATAGGTAAGAGACGTACTTTTCTAAGCGATTTTGATGCCGATCTGGCAAAGTTTGTATGAACTTTTCAGTCTTATTCACTCGTAAAATTGTTTGTGTTCTAAAAATAAATAAGTGGTTCATTAATAAACATTTGATGAGTAGCACAATAGATAAGAAACAAAAGACAAAGAGCATAACCTCAAAGTTTATAAACTAATTTTACATACCTGTAGTGCGAGAAAGCTGAAAGAACAGATTGAAAATGGCGTTTTTCTATTTCTTCTTCACTGTTGAAGACATCTTCGTTTTGTTGTGGGTCCATAATACGTTTATAATAAAACTGTCAAAAGATCCACTGACAAATCGTTGGATCGGATAAGTTTTGGTCTTAACAGCAAAAAATGTAGCTATCACAAATTGGCCTTAATAATAGCAATGATGTCCACAAAAACTTTTAAATTGCCATACGTCATGTATTAACGGGTTCGTAAATTATTACGCAAACAAAAATTGCGCATAGCGAAACATTCAAACAACAAAAACTATGATCATAGATAATCAATAAACACATATATGTATATAAGAATACGTCAATAAATATAAAAAAATATGTTTGTAAATATAACAGATGTTAATATGATTTTAATTAAAAATATTATGTTTCAAAAATATTTAAAAATTATATTTGTGATTTACGTTAGTGATTAGTGATTTGTAGAAAGCGAAGAACGTGATAATTTCATTTTTTCGGGGAGACAAATATATTGTAGGGCCTATTTAACTATTTATTTATTCATACATTGTGGCCATTCTGACCGATCAATCCGAATAACAAATTCCATTTAAAAAAAGTTGATCCTACACATATTAATTGCTATATACAATAGCGTTATGTAGATAAATTAAATTTTGTGCGATCTTATTGAATCTTCAGTGTTTTTTTTGTAAGCGAATGAATAAATAAGATAAGCGATGAATTTAGCTCCACATTTCGTAGAGCACGGTCAGGGCTAATGAACAATGTGATAAACCGATATAAAATTGTTTTTTAAAAAATTAAAATATGCTAAAAATAATATTTTAGCGACAGGATGGTGACGGGTGGCAATTAGACACAGATAGGACAGCTGCAGTGATGATTTATTGTGATACGAGTTGTTTACATGGTTTATACAAGTGAAAAAACGCGGATCAGCAGGCCGGACCCAACCGGCATTTGCGGGCCCGCCAAGGGTTGCCACACGATCGAATGACCGTCACGCCCGTGTTACTAGAGTGAGCAGGGCCGGCCCGAGGGGCAGGCAGTACAGGCGATCACCTGGGGCGCTAGATCTTGTGGGGCGCCATGATACCAAATGAAAACGCAATATTTACTTGAGATTATCAAACAATATTGTTAAAGAATATAATCGTGTACATAATTTTGAATAAATATTTTGGTATGTCTCAAACAAAAAACATAATCTATTGACCCAGGGACATTTCAGCTTTTTCAAGGAGGGGGGGGGGGGCGGCAAAAGTTGCCCAATCAGTGGTCATTTTTTAAACATTTCGATTTCATTAAGGTTCATTAAATAACATACATTATGCTGGCCAATTTCAAGGGGGGAAAATGCTCTCATCTGTCCCCCAAAAAATGGCGTCCCTGTGTATATCTAAAAAATCCTTTGTATAAATATGATAGATATTTTACTCAGAATATAATAATTTTAATTATGACTTATATTTATAATAATCTAGTATTAATTATTATTGATGAAATGTAATTTTTATTATCTTGAAAAACATATAATATTAAAATATGTAAGTATATATAAAACTAGTTTTATTCCAAATAATATACAATAATTTTGTAAATAAACGATTGTAACATATTATAAAAATAATAACGATGAGAAAATACTAAGTAAATCAAACATGAAATAATTAGAAATTCTCGATCTAAATATAAATATTAAATTCATGGTCGAAAAGGCCGGCCTTGTACGTACTAAGGCAGTTGTAGTGTTGTACAACTTTCACTTTTAGTTTCGTGTCAGCTTTCTTGCAAACAGAAAGCCGTCATGCAGTGGAGCAAGTTAAAATCACAATAACCCACATCCAAAGCATAAAATACATACAATGGAATACTACATCAACTATTATTGCCATTTAAAAATCACATAAATACCAGAAACTAATAAGAATACACCGTGTTCTTGAGTATTTGTGAGTATTTTAACAAAACATATTGTTAAACAACAGCTATATAACATTAATAATAATATTTATATAGAATAATAAACTTTTTAAAATTAAAATAACGTGAGTGATATAAACGAGTGGTAGAGCTCGCAACTTTTATGTAAAACCTGATTTAACAAACTTTATATTTTAACATTTGTGTTTTAGATAAAATATGAAGGCGTTAAGGCATACCATCTTCTGTGCTTTATTGTACTTGTTCTTTATTTATAAGGCTCAATCTGAGTATATTCCACCAGGGCCTTTTTACAATTGCCCCAAATCGACAGAAGCGGTATTGATCTAATTATAACAATAGTTATTATTATTATTATAATTTATACAAAGTGTATTAATATTTTACTTTATAGATAAAATTGCTTCATCCATGTGTTTGCGAATTAGGATCTGACGCTGGTTTATATATATCGTGTGAAAATGTAGGCATAGCGACCCTGAGCGTTGGCTTGAGAAACTTAGCTACGTTTGACATGCCTTTAGAACAGCTCATTCTAAAAGAATTAAAAATAGGTGAGTAATTTAATGACCTCATAGAAATAAATTAGGAAATAATACAATCCAACATTTAGGCAGACTCTATGGTTCATTACTTCATCGGTTGAAAGTAAGAATCTTAAAAATATTAGATACTCCTCTTACAAAGATTGATGAAGAAGTATTTTTCGGTATAAATAATACTCTTCAAGATATATATTTGATAAACACTAAATTGGATACTTTTCCGAAAGCAGCTTTTAAGGTATGATATTACTTAATTAAAACTAAAATTAACTATAAATGATTTGTACAAAAAATGTTTATTAGATATTGGGAAATTTGACTATATTGCATATAGATAAACATAATATGAAAAGTATCGACAAAGATATTTTCAGTGATAGTTTATCTGTTGGTAAATTGGAGAGACTTCATATTATCAACGGAGATTTAACAGAGCTTCACGTAGAATCGTTTCAGGTAATACATATTTATATATGTACATAGAGAAAGATTTATAATATGTTAAATAAATGTATATTTATTAATTTAAGCCTTTGAGGAAGTTGAAAACTTTTGACGTACACGGAAATAAGCTGGTGAGTTTAAAACGGAACCAATTTAAAGGTTTAAGGGACGTTGAAGTACTAGATTTGAGGTAACTAGCTTTTTATATAAAATGTATATTATTATTCAATGTTTTTTTAAATGTTTGCGGATGTTTCAGTTATAATAACATAACGAAGATGGAAAGCTCACATATTGCAGATTTGACTAAATTATCATGGTGTAACGTTTCACATAATCATTTAACGGAATTATCAAGGTGTATTTAATATTATTAATTATTTTCGTATAACTGTATACTAAATGATTCTTTTATGCATTAAATAAAGAGGAATGTTTGCTCGGAATGCTGTATTGAGAGTTTTACACATGGATAGCAATAAATTGAAGAGATTAGATACAAACAGCTTCCGTGGAATGAGATTTTTGAGGTAATTGTTTTATATTAATTTTATTTTATAGGCTATATACTCGGTTTTATATTCATTTCACTTTATAGGCGACTTTATTTATCTGATAATGAAATATCCGACGTCGGAAGAGGCACATTCGGATCTATTACAAGAATAGGCACTATCGATTTAGCCAGGAATAAGATAAAGAAAGTCGATTTCCAGATGTTTTATCAGCTTAACTTTGTCGAGGTTTACATCATGATATATTTTTTATAGATTGGTTAGAGTCCATGTAAAATTTAATACATTTTTTAGATAATCGACTTAGCCGAGAATCAGATTACAGAAATTCAGAAACAATCGTTTAAAGATATTTATTTGGCTAAAATCAATATATCTCATAACGCTTTATCGACTATTGAAATTGGCTCTTTTGAAAACTGTGCAAATATTACAATACTAGATCTTTCGTATAATAATTTGACTCAGATACCGTCGAAAGCATTCGACGCGACCACATATGCTACAGAATTGCAGTTATCTTATAATCAACTGACTGTTTTAAATCAAGTAATTGAATAATGTTAATTAAGTTTATATTATTCCATTATAAACATCATTTTCATAGGTGCCATTGCATAACATGACCGGTTTGAAAACTCTGAATGTATCGCACAATATGATAACGACTATTCCAAAGAATACTTTCCCAAAACTGTACGAACTGCACACAGTTGACGTGTCTTACAATCATTTGACTGATATTGCTAGTGCAGTTTTCCAATCTCTGTTCTCCTTGAGGTAAGTCATTATATATTATCCTTAAAATGTGTGTAATAAATCATATTTCAATGTTTTAGATACCTCAATTTGAGTCATAATACACTCGAGCAAATCAAACCACCAACGTTTGGTACATTGCCAACTCTACTTGAACTTGATTTGTCACACAACTTATTGAAAGATATATCCAAAGGCGCACTGACAAAGTTGGCAAGCTGTAGGAGGATGAGCGTCAGCAACAATATGCTCCAAAAGATATTCCAAATTCCACTCAGCTTAGGGTAAAATTTTATTTTAAGTAAGGGTCAACTTTGTAATATGTTATGATAATCTAGAACTTTTTACAGCGAAATTGATTTTTCATATAATAATATATCAGAGGTACCTGAAAATACATGGCCGTCGATGAACGCGCTGTTAAAAATTGACCTCAGCCACAATTCCCTAGAAGCTGGTCTATCAACTGAGAGTTTTAGAGGCTTATTAACATTGCAAACGTTAATTTTAACAGAAACTGCACTTACAAGACCACCTTGGGAGGCTCTCAGTACTCTTACTTCATTGCAGTACTTAAAATTGAATGTAGGTTTTATTATTATTATTAATGTAATTCTACAGATGTAAAATTTAATATGAGAGGCGTAAGCGTAATATGTATAATATTATCATGACCTAGGTTTTTTGGTAGCACTAAACTTATATTTGGGATGGTTATTTTTCAGAAAAATTCTATAACTGAGCTCAATAAAGGAGCGTTTGGACGACTTCCAATAGTGTTTGATTTAGATTTGTCTGATAATCAAATTGTGAGAGTAAGTCCAAGAACATTTGACGGATTGTTGCAATTATTAGCACTATCATTGAGAAACAACAGCATTAAACATATTCCAAATGAAGCATTTAAGGGTTTGGTGTCTTTAAGGTAAATATCATTGTACATTTATTATTATAACATACTATACCACCACAACCCCAAATGTTTTAGAATTTCTATTATGTCTAGGAGATCGCAATTATTGATTATTATATAAATATAATTCTGATCGACTATCATAGATTAAGTTTTCTTAGATTTTCCTAGCCTCACGGATGAATATTGTTATGAATAATTTAATGAAATCGAGCTACATGGTGCATAGTGACAGCATTGATTGTAAGCTCTAATAATATATTAAAATTAATACAATAAAACTCACTAATTTGTTTATTGATTAGCAAAACCAAAGCATTCGTATATTCCGGCTATGATTGTTTTTATCCCATTAATTCCAATGAAATATATTCCTATTTTACTCATAATGATTTGTCAGTTATGATTATCCGAAAGAACCTCATGAGAAAAGAGTTTGTACAAAATTATAAATGTATTTGTTCAAAATGCGACATATTTTTTTCTAAAAATAAATTGATGTGACTGATGATTGTGATATTTATGTGATTTATGTATATATTAATTATTGCACATTTAATATTTACTTTAAAATATCTCAATAATATTTATTTTCGAAAGATTTATCTCTCGTATATATAATATATTTATTTATACTATATGGATTTGTAAAAAAATGATTTTTTTCCAGTACTACTGGTATTTCATTTTGTATTACCGGTAGTACCGAAGATCGATTTTTGTCCCAAGACCGGTATTACCGGTATCAGTACTACTGGTACTGCAAACCCTACTCACTACTTAGTATTTGTTGATCGTTTACTCCGTTGTAATGCGTTAGGCTAATCATATCATGTTACAACGGAAGAATTACAGTAAATAAATAAATACTCTTTTATCGTATAATTATATTTTAGATCACTAGACTTATCACAAAACCAATTAGAAAAGTTGGACAACAGAACAAACGGACTATTAGATGATTGTTTATCTTTGGAAAGGGTAAAAAAAATTTTTATAAATTTTGTAATCGTAATATTAAATTGATTTTATTTATAGGTGAATTTGAGTCATAATAAAATTAGTTTCATAACAAGAAAGATGTTTCCCAGTGATCCATATATTCCATATAATTTAAAAGTAATAGATTTGAGCTACAACGAAATGCCAGTCATAACTGGAGATTTAATGTTTGGCACCAAGAAATTGGAAGTCTTGAATATATCGAATAATATTCTCAATGATATTCGAAAAGGTTAGTTTGTAATATTTTTATTTGTTCAAGTTCATACTAAAATATGAATTAACTTTTAGGTGTAATCGGTAATCTAACGTCACTACGACATTTAGATTTATCACACAACGGTTTGAACGATTTAACTTCAGATAAAGGTATGTAAAATGCTAAATTTGTATTAAATATGCTTTTATATGTAATCATTACTTACAGATACATTTTCATTACCACCTAAAATACAAATTATAAATCTATCCCATAACGAATTATTAAAGTTACCTTCTGACCACATAATAAAGTCAGTTAACATAACTGAACTCGACGTTAGAAATAATTCATTGGAATTCTTCGATGATAAATTAGTTCCTAAAATCAAAGAGAGTGAACTGAGAGTATATTTTTCAGGTAAATATTTTAAATAAAGAAACTTAAAGGAATTTGCAATATTAAATGCTTTTATTATTCAGGAAATCCATTGAAATGTGATTGCTTTGCAAGACCTCTCAAACATTATATAAATCATCTACCAAAAAGATTAGTATTTGATGATGAATTGTATTCAAGTATAATATGTACAGCTCCAACTAACCTGAAAGACTCATATTTTGTATCTGTTGACGACGATCGACTAAATTGCATCGAGAATGTGGCTAACAGGAATAAGTTAGACAACAAGAGGCACCCCGATGATAATTCAGTTTCAGAATACGATAAAGAGCCAGATCTAGTATTTAGAGAAATTCACTTGTGAGTATTAACAAACTACCTTTATTTATGAACATATATGATAAATTAATATAAACATACATTTATATCAGTTCTCAGAACTCAATTTTGCTCAAATGGTACGTGCAATCTGTGAAAGACATTGCTGATATTAGTGTCATCATCAGAAATCCAAGAAACGATGTATTTTACTCCAAAATGTTGCCTTACTTCCAACGAGAGCTATCTATTAATATCAACGAACACGCTAGTCTACAAAAGGCTATAAAGGAGAAAGACCCGATGATTGAATTGTGCATTTTAGCTGGCAATTCGGTTTCGTCCACGTTCAGTTGGTTCCAAACGCAGTGCAGAATGTTCCCCGAAGACTTTGATAAACTGGATAAAGATATAGTTAAAAAGTCAAAGATATATGAAAGTTATAATAGGTTGAGGAACAAAATGAGATCATCTGCGATAAAGTTCAAAACGAACAGTTTGTTCATGTATTCAATAATGGCTGTGCTGTCATACAAATTTATTACTGTTTTAATATAAGCATATCCAAATATTTAATTTTAGAGTATATTTAATAAAAATATTATTGTAAAATTTGCTTGTAGATTTATTTATGTAAATTATACATTATTTAATTTATATTTCAATAACTTTCCCAACCGACATAGATTTCATTCTTCACTATCAAATTCTGCAATAATTTCTTCAATGGATCAAAGTATTCTAGAAAAGCTGAAGAGGATATTTCACGCTCTCCCGTTAGTATGTATAAAGCCTCGGACCATTTAATCGAGCTACCCTTGGACATCATTTCTCTGTAAAATATGATAAATATAAGATTAATTTAATTACATATAAATATGAAAAATTTATGATTTTTCAAATATAAGATAATAGCTTTCATTATTTTTCAATGAGTTTATTGATATTTGTTAAAAACGGAATCATTGAGGAAGGTAAAATGAGAAAAATCTCTCCTAATTAAAACACAAACCTGAGCTTCTTTCCTGCGATTCTAGAACCGTATATATCACAACGATGTAGCGGTATAGGTAAGCGTTGATGTGGATCTATCTTTCCGAACACGCTTAATTTACACATTCCCTTAAACATTTGTATTTGCAAAAAGCTGCTGAGGAAATACCTAAAATATATAAAAAATATAATAATAATTCAAACCAGCATAAACTAATATATAACTTAATTATATACCGTATATAAGGAGTGTTATCTGGAACATGAAATTTCGCCCCCGCGTCAAAGTACTTTTCGCTTCTGAATAGAGAATCAGGCGGAGTCACACCTTGATATTTCTGAGTATACTCCCAATAAGCTTTATTATAATCTTGCGGTTCAATTTTACCGGAAAATATGTCCCATCTGTATTTTTCCAAGACGTAAGCATAGGGAATGTGAGGTATTTTTGATAAAGCTTGTCTCAGAAGCAACACATCATCGAAATCTAATTTCGATTTGGTGTTCGGCTTTGATTCTGTCCTATACTTCGATAAGTCGTCTAATAGAACACTGATGCTTTTTGTGCTATTGAAAGATTTATGTCGATTTGGTGAAACGTGTAACAATTTATCGTTTATCAAGCTCAAGCGTTCAAGATGTTGCGGTGACATGACGCTTAACATTATAGCATCACCAATGCTCTCTTGAAATGCTGTATTAACTCCATCCTAATGTAACAAAATGGTTATCATTTCATTTAACGATCAAACGGAATTAATATAATGTGAATTTTCGCAATACATCCACCGACGCAGAAACTTAAGATATAAAATATGACCTGAAATATTGTCGGCAAATCTTCTTCATACGCCATATAGTATTGTATATGTCCCATTTCATGATGTATAACGTAGAAATCTTCCAATGACAATTCAGCACAATATATCATTCTAAAATAAGGATAAGTTTTAATACATTATTAATATCATACATAGACCTTTTAATGTATTCTATAAGTAAACCTATAATCTTTCGGTAAAAACATATTGGCAGCCGTTCCATGGCATTTTGTCGTATTATCTTTTTTAAATATGGAATAGTTCCAGAATTTCTCGGTCATTGGAGGTAAGCCCATTGAAATGTAAAAGTCCTCAGCTCGTTTAGCCTAAAAAATAAATAGTATGTAAATTCAATATTAATTTATTAACTCTTACAAATTTGGGTTTAATATATTTTATTTTATCTTCGTAATAATTAAAAATATGTGGGTGGCTGCAATATCAATCTTTTGATATAGACTTTGCCATGTGTTAGAACATTATTATTCATTGCTCGTGCGGATTCACCGTCTGCACATTTGCTAAGAATGTAAAGATATTTTTCTGCCCGACAGTCATAAGATAGCGTAAACAAATACCATATTTTAAATATATTACAATGACAGCATAGCTTAACCTCGTTAAAATATATTAAAACTCATTATATGCGACACATAATAATTTAAACCATACCATGTCCTTTGCTGTCCATTTTTTACTTTTAATCGATTTGTCCAAGTTCATATTGTCATCCACTGGTAAAATAAGATCAATTATATTTTCCCAGTTTTGAGCCCACATGTTTCCGGTTAAATGTGCTTGAATGAGTGTATCCTTAGATTCGGAAGCGATTCCATAATGTTTTCTCAAAAAATGCCTTACTACACTATGAAGAAGAGTGTATAGTTCTCTCGTTTCATCGAAAAGTTTATCAACCAAGCCGGACAAATTGTTAATTTCTAGCTCTTCGCGCCAGACTTGTCCTGTATCTGAGTAGCCTGTGAACAAATATAAAAAAATGTATTCTTCTTACGATTTTATTATAATAAAAATATATTACCGTATTTAACAGCTGCTGCGTTTTCGATTGATACCATTTTTGCATATAATACTTTCATGGGAGGCCCGACTGCTTCTCTCCAAACGATCCAAGACCATTTGAGTACCAACTCTTGTCTGCTGGTCCTCATGATTCTTTCTAAATCAGGCTCTCCGGATAAACAATAACCGTTTCCATATATTGATGTGTTTTCATTTTCGTTTACATTTATTTCAAGCTAAAAAATATTATTTTTAATTAATTTATTTTATTATTAAATGGTGCTGTGTTTCGGCAGTTCGATGAAGAATACTGAAAATTTAAGTGATCAAGTAAAAAAACAACGCAAATAAAACATGCGATCAGTCCCGTCATCCACTTCCTAGCTTTGTTTTATATTGTAAATATGAGCTGTATGACTTGGCTGTTAATCAAAAGTTAAGCTACAAAACAAATTATTTTGACTACTACTGCTACTTCGTTTGACTCTTTCTGGATCAAAGTAAAAACAGAACTCCTAGAGTTATATGAAATAATTGGCTTTAAATTATCTTTGTATCACCTAAAAGATAGCTAAGCATTTTTTTTTTGATTAAGTTCAATTAAATTTTATATTCCAAGATTTAGAAAGCACTGAGGTGTATTGTACATATAAATAAATTTGAGGTTTAATTGATCGTGGGATAAGAACAACTTTGTAAATTTCATTAATATGACGATGTATGAAGTCCGTCACAAAAGTTTACTGATATTTTATTTAAATATATACAAGATTCATATGAAATTACAAATTAAATATATTATAGTTCGATCCTTGCGAATTCACACCGAATTTTCGACGTTTTTTTCAAGACCCGGGCGATTGCAAATAGCATTGAAGGCGACTGGTCGACTGCGATCGAGGCACAAGTTTAATTTTTTCAGAAATTCGTACAAAGTACAAGGCATTGAAAAATCGGTAATCAAACAAAAAATTAAAATTAAAATATTTGATTAGTACTAATAACGGTTCTTAGTTTCAAATATAACGGTTCTTTTTTTCAGGGAGGGTGCAAAAGTTGACCAGTCAGTTGGCATTTGTTTAATATTTCGATATTATTAGGATTCATAATATTTCATTAAACAACATGCATTTTTCTGGCCAAGGGGGGAGGCAAAAACTTCCACCTACCCCTCCCCAAATGAAGTCCCTGTTTAAAATTAACATAAAAAGCAAAACTTTTTATAACAATATTATTATTTACAATAAGTGAGAATCGATTAAAGCATATCTATACCGAATTTTGACCAATAGGAGAGCGCGAAAAACAATTATTCCTTCTCATTATTTACTTATTTTTGTGTAATTATATAAATAACAATAAACCCGTTTTGCAGCATTTTATTTTTTTCCATATTTTTACTACTGAAAACAAACATTTGCAATGAACAAATTTTTAGTTGTATAAACTAAAAATCATATTATGACGACCGGCCGTCGTATGGTGCATTCATTCAAAAATACGTACGACGACCGGCGCGTCGTATGGCAGTTATAGTGTTAAAACACATATATAATATATACACACGTATATAATTTATTTAAAAATGCAAAGCAATGATTTAAAAAATATTTTTTTTTGCATATGCCGAATTGTCTGACTAAAAAGGTTATGCAGTATTTACGCATTTTTTATTCTATAATATTTACATAATCATTTATAACTAATATAATAATAATAATTAAAGGTTCTTTCAGATAATCGTTACTGACAAAAAATAATAAGTAATATATTTTATTGGAATAAATTTTCGAGTGGTGCCCTGGCCCCTGGTATAAAAATTTAGGGGCATCCAAAAGCGGTCGATCAAAGACTATATTTTGTAAAAGACGATGTTGTCCTAGATTTATTGTTCCAAAATAAAAAAAAGACTTCACTCCCGAATTTTCGAAAATATTTTTTTTTATAATTAAGAAGTGTTTAAATTAAAATAATTTTTAATTAAAACATTAATTACATCGAAACATTAGTTGCCAGGGAATTCAAATGCTTTAGTTTTGCCAATCAATAAATGTGTTGAATCATGCGAGCGGTTCTCGAACTATTTTTTCGGTTAATTAATTAAAATAATAATAATTATTTCAATACCGGTATCTACAATTTTATCTATCTGTAATACCGGTATTTAAAATTACAGTATTATTATATTCCGGGAATATTCATGAACCATTGTTTTCTTGCATAATTTTTTTACGTCCAGACAACTCGCATAGTATTTGATAAAAATCCGACTTTTAATTTTTATTTTAATTCTGAGAAGTTATATAATTTTATTTATAAATTCAAAATCAATAATCATATAGAAGCTTAAAAAATAATACTATAACGCATTACAGCCCCACTACACCACTGATTTTCTTTAAAAAATATATCCAATGAAATCCACAATTTATATCCAGTTTTTAAGGGATAACTAACCTTTTGCATATCCTTTAAAATCGCATTCTCTACACCATTGGACGTTCCATATGGAATACATATTTCAGTGTTTGTATATATATTCTGCATTTTTTCCAAAATAGTATTTAACGATCTGAAAATGGAAGTTTTAGTCGATATGTTTATTATTTTTACCATCAATATAATACTAACCTGATTTCCTTGTCATTGAAAATGATTCCCCTGCACAATAAATACACTTGTCTCGTCCTAAAAGGATTTAAGATCGATTGTTTCAGTAGAGCAATCCTAGAACAAACAGTCTGCCGCCACAAAGAACGCACTCTATCGATTTCGATGCCTTCTTCTTTTAAGACTTCCTGACCTGTGGAAGCTCTCCAAGCTAAATCGGCTGCTTTGATATTCAACTTTAAAATATCATCGTTGATCCTGCAAAACCAAGAGTTTAACAACCGTTCGCACGAATCGCCTTCGTTCATTTCGCAGGCCTCAATCGTCATTTTATCGAGTTTCTTATGAATTTCGATATTCATATTTGGCGTTAGCAGAGAAGCGCCACTTGCGTATAAAAGTGTTGCCAGATGTAGCAATAAAATATATAATTTATTTTTTTTCCTCATTTTTGCCGAATCTGAAAGAAATAATATATCATAAATGTCACGATAAAATGTTAGTGTGTTAATGTATCGAGATAATACATATTCATTAACATTATAATGTATGCATGACATTGATTGACTTTATCGAAGATGAGTTAAGTGGTTAGTTTAATTTATATTTCGGCTTAACTAAATTTTATACCAATATTAATAGTATCACCAAATTAATATTAAGTTAAATGTAATTTATTGCTCTTACTGAAATGTTATGGTTTTGCAATGAAATAGTATAGAGATCAAATTTCAATATAACGAGCGACCGTAAAGAACGAGCTTCGGGGTAAGACTGGATAACATGGAGTATGTGCTTTAGAATTCAGCGATACTCAAACTACATGCTAGATCACAACCTTTCACAGTTATATTTTTAGAACAGCTATCTTTAAACTACTGTAGAATAAAATTAATTTAAACATAAAATTCATTTTTAAATAATATTCGAGAATAATGAAAATTAATACCGGTAAAAGTGAATTTTGTTTTTTAAGGACCTTATGATTTAATTGGAGATTGTGATAGTGACTATAATAGTTGAAAATGATTAAATGTATTTATTTAACTTACTATATCTAATATATTTTTCTATTAACAGTAGTAACAGTTTAAATATTGATTTATTATTTTTAAAGACAAAAGTTTTTAATTATAAATTATTATATATACAATAGAATGTAGTATATGATGAATTTAAAATGGATAAAATCGGCAAAATCATAATTATATGCTCTGCCCGTGTTTTTTGTATTTGGCAACGACCTTCCGGGCTATGTTCACGGTTTTTATACTATTAATGAGTATCGTTGTATGTCTGCTTAGATACGTAATCGTTTGTAAATGTAAATGTATAAGGCCGGCAAAAGAAAACTTATTTTTTAGAAAGTACAAAGGACACAAATAAAGCAATTAGTTATAAGCTTTTGTTTATTTATGTGCTTTTGTTTATTATGTTTATTTATTAAGCTCTAAACTGAAGCAATTCAAAAAATAATCTCGTATATTTTTGTTCAAAAATGTTGGAGGTGACCTTTTGAGTCATCTTTCTTTGAAATTTCATAACAATTTGGCACATAACCGGGATCCTGGATGGCTATTTTAATTCCGGAACAATTCCGGTCAATTCAGGACTGTTGGAAACCCTAGTTATGGTGCGTTCTCAAGCGCTGAAATCCTGGCCGCAACGGTAAGAATAAGGGATGCGATCGCGACTCTCTAGTGCACACGGAAGCTCGCAGCCGAAAGTCGTCGAGCATTGATGGATTGTCGAAACCGCCCCTAAGCAAAAAGTACTTCATTGTGTAGACACTACACTGAAAATACAATGGATTGTATCAAAAAGGCACTAGGATACAAATACGGATACGAAAAAAATAGCATGTGAAATATTTTAAGTACGTTTATGTAAGAAACAATAAAATCATCGACTAATAGTATATATTGTATGTAATAAGATATTTTCATATGACTTTAATTTAAGAAAAAATCAAGAGTTATTTTATACTCTTTAATTAAAATTTGCTTGTTTTATAAAAACATACAAAAAAATATTAAATTATCCACTCGTCAAATATATCATTGGTGATATTTGACTCATAAACTAATATTTTCTAGAAAGAAAATATTGAGGCCGCGTAGCGTAAAATTTTGTTTAAGATTTAAAAAACCCTAATTTTCCTTAAATAAAATGTTTAGTTTATGTTTCACAGTTGGGCTACTTATATTCTGTTATTTTCTTAAAAAAAAGTCGAAAATATTCATGATGTTTTGAATATTTTATTTTCTCCTTGATCATGACGTTTTTGGTGTTCCGTGGATGTTGATCCTTTTACACCTTTGTCTGTCTGAAAAAAAATATTTTCTTAGTAACCTTGTTAATTTATATACATAGACGATGAAGAATGTTTGAAACAAGATCGTTAGTTCAAACGTAGTGTCTAAACACAAGTTTCAACCACAAAGGACATTTGTTCGATGTTGATCCTTACATTGACTTTTGAACCTTGCGGATGAACTTATTATAATAGCCATTTGCAACGTAAAGAAACGAAGCTTTATGATACTTTTCAAAGAGCGTTTTTAGACGAAAATAATTAAACTGCTCTCACCGTGTATTTACGGACATCGTAGATGTAGTGTGTTTTACATTTAAAATTGATTGCATTTTATTGCCAAGTCACACACAGGGGATTGAAGGAGATTTGTTTGCATTAGACCGGATTGGCAGGTCGTATTTTTCAATTATTGCTCCGAGCTTTGCTGTAGAGCGAAGACTGAATGACAATTGATGTGACCTATAAACTATAATACAGTTGTATCAAAATTTTTTTTACATTTTTTTACAAATAGGTACAATTAAGCTCAATCTTTAGAATATAATCTATTCATTAAATTTTACAAACGTCTATAATTAATTTAAGTTTGATTTTTTTATATGCACAGCTTTTAATAAAAATCAATAGCAAAAAAGCTCTCTAGAATTTTTATTACATATCTTAATTCAAAAAATATCAAATACACGGAATATGTAAGCAACTTTCTTTCCATTCTATACTACAAAAGTATGTATGTATCCATTCATGCTTGTAGGAAAAGCAACGTAATTGACTTGTTAGCGATATTTTTCAAGTCGATCGTAACTTTTAACGATATCGAATTTCAATATACATATATTATATTTTATACAAAATGAGCGCCCATGGAAACATGTTTATGCTTAACATCAAATTTTATTTCACTAATATATTATAAATAATACTAATAAATTATTTTATTAAATGTATTAAAATATTTTATTAGGGGTACAGTTATGGGTTATTAATTGGGTCAAATGGGTTATTAATTAATCATTTAACAATTTGTATAAAAACGCATTAAAATACCTTCTCAATAATATAAAAAGTTTAAAAATACATAGGTTGGCAACCTTTTCCACCTTGTGAATTTTTCCATTAAAAGTATCCATTATTAGTTCCGAGCATGTGCATTAAACCGTTGAAACTCACTTTAACAAAAAAGTGAGGGTCGATGCTAAATCTCCAAACAAACAAAGCATCCGTCAAACTCATATTTCAGAAAATAGCTACGTTGTCATATTTTAAATGATTTGCGAATCTATCTTTACGCTGTTACACACGCAAAAGACTGGTTGTTTTTTATAGTACGCTTTACAAAGCTTTATATAATAAAAATAATATTATTTATAAATAAGAAATTTATGAGACAAAATTAATTAAAAATTTAAATTATCAAAATTAAATAAAATATATTATAAGTAATAAATATGATTTATAAATAAAAAATAACATAATAATTCATAAGTGTCTACCAACACCTTTGAGGTAGAATGCAAGGTGCCTGCAACCTGCCGAGAGGGGACAAATTCTCGGGGCCCGACTCTGGAAAAAATCATAGCAAGAATGTATTTATAAAAAAAGTAAAAACCGACCTCAAATAACGAATCTGAACTACAGTTGTTTGAGATGTATGTATTTCAGGTATAAGTTTCTTCAGCCCTTTTTATATATATTATACAATAAATAAAAGGAGCAGAACATTGCCTTCAAAATCACCTACTTTCTTGGTAGTACTTTCACAATAAACATTATTATTCAAAGGGACAAGTTTGTGTTAAAATTTATTTAAAAATTATTGTTGACTTTATTGTTTTTTGAACGTTTAAAAATATTAGACATGAGAGGAAATATTCAACGAATGTAAATTAGTAGCAGTAAATATAGGTATTCGATCTGAAAATTCAGATCGAATACCTAAGAAAAAAACAAAGAAAAAACGAAAAATCAACAACAGCATCAGCTGAATTATATAAATTTAATGTTTTTATAGATTTATTATCGATAATTTGATAACTGGATTTAATGCAGAAAAATAAATAAATAATACATTCAGCTTTATGTGGTTATTCCTAAAAGAAGATCTAAAAAAAAGTCTCGAATCTATCCCGAAAATATTTTTTTAAATATAATTTAATTTTACCAGTGAATACATAAATCATCTAGCGGGTTTAAGTAAAATGATATGATTTCAACTTTTCTATATGTAGTAATATATATATATATATATATATATATATATATATATATGTATATATGTATATATATATATATATATATATATATATATATATATATATATATATATATATATATATATATATATATATATATATATATATGTATATATGTATATATATATATATATATATATATATATATATATATATATATATATATATATATATATATATATATATATATATATATATATATATATATATATATATATATATATATATATATATATATATATATATATATATATATATATATATATATATATATATATATATATATATACATATATATATATATATATATATATATATATATATATATATATACATATATATATATATATATATATATATATATATATATATATATATATATATATATATATATATATATATATTTAAATATGTACTTATCATTATTTATTTATATCCGATGTCTAAATGTTACAGTGAATGTGTATTTTTTGGTAAAGTTATATTTTCACTAGTAGATATATATTTCTACTAGCGAAAATATAATTTGATAGGATAACTGATAGGCGCTAATATGCTGTTCTAAAGTGTTTATGAAACTAAATTTGACAATTGCGAAACGTCCATTTGCTGTTCAAACCCAAACCTAACCTAAAGAAAGTTCTAAAACTAATTATGGGTAATTATAGTCCAAAATATAAATTAAGGCAACGCATCTCTCAGGGGGTAAATAAGCGGAAGAATAAGTACAGATAGACATCGCATCTCACATATTGCTCCATAGTTGGTCTACATTTCAAAATTACACTATTTTTTAAAATATGATAGCTATCCATGTCGATATTACTATGGATTTCTAGTATAAGATGGCTGATCAAAGTATATTCAAACCGAATTTTGCTCAACAGGAGGCGAATACATGCGTGTCTTCACATTTCATTTGTCAATTTTCTTTAAGAAAATTTCTTGCTGATGTGATTAGGTTCGTCCTTTTAAAATAATCAGCAGATCAATATCTTCTACAACGATGACGGCGGTCTTTTGTTGTTCAGATTCTGCCATGGCTGTTTTGATGATGATGATGATATCAGCAGCATCTTTGGCTTGGTTTGTAGCGATGCTAGCAGTTTTTAATTGCTCAATAAGCATTCCAATATTTTTTTTATTGCATCCGTTCGATAAAACTTTTCTTGGCTCGTCAATAATTTACCTTGCTGGATCTGTTAACAGTTATTTTTTACCATTGACAAAATAAACTGCCACAAAGTAAATGATATTCATTATTCTGGCCTCATTTATGAACAACTAATTATTTATGGTGGTTAAAAATAACTAGTCTTTTTCACATTTACAGACAGTTCTGTATTTGTTTGCATTAAAAGCATAATGAATTTCGTTTTACAGATACAGAGCAAAATTAATTTGCCCCAAGGTATGAAAAGCTAATCTGCACGGCAAACGAATCGCGAGACTTATTCTGCGGATTAGAGATTTATTATAGAAATTTAATTAAATAAAAGATGCATACTTTTTATCATTTCTTTTATTATATTCATATATATACATATTTATATATGTATAATATATACCATCTTTTACACCAGAAACACTAAGCAACGTATCACATACCTTCAATTTTTTTCATATTTTATACCATAAATACATTTATAATCAAAATATTTCATATGTTATATAATATATATACTATGTATTATATTTCTTTTTTATATATTTATATATGTTTAATATCAATGATAATAATATTTTATAATATGTATATAATTAAAATAAAATTGTGTCTCGAACATTATTACAATATACAATGATACATAAATCACAAGAGAACATTAGCGTTCTTCATATTAAAAGTTTATCAGAGGAATAAAATCATGTCGAGGATTGGAAAAATTGAAGAATGGACAATTATGTTCACATATACGGTTGGCGCACTTGAGTAGCCCGCACCTACTTACAGACTGATAATATATTTATTAATTGAGCTACTTTGCCACCGGTTACATAAACACATAAGGCCAAAAGCCACATTTATGAAATCACACACATGCTTCTAAAAGTCGTTACGTCCTCTACTAAACTAATGGACTATTGAAAAATATTTAATATTCGATATTATACAAAAATATATCAATTGTGACGACTTATTGCCGATAATTTAGATTCAATTTATAAATATACATATATATTCATTATAAGAGATTTAATAAAAATATGAGTTAAAAAATCAGCACAGCTTTTAATGTTGGGTGTAAAAATAAATCATTATAAATCGAAAAAATAATATTTTAACATAGTTTAATATTAAATTTCGTACACTTTTAAACAAAATTTGTACAAAACAAACAAAATAAAATATTTGGGATTTTTTTGTATGAGTAAATATTTTAACTGTCAATTTTTGAATACAGAGAATAACACATCACATTGGATTGATATACGTATGCAGAGATACAACGCGTTATATTTAATTAAAACAGTACGTTAGAAAAATAACGTACGATTTGGTCCTTCTGACGTGTCGATGGCCCTTCATCGTTCCTAATATAAGAAAAATCTAAACGAGAACTTTGACGTTAAAACATTCACATTTTTATTTATGTAAAACATTAATCTTTTTTATACACAAAATATATGATAAATTACAAAAAAGCATGTCTAAAACACGTTAAAAATACATACGCTCGAATCAGATTATTTTACACGAAAATCACTGAACTTCATCATCGAAGAACATCTATATTATAATGATAGTCACTTTGGACAAAATGATTTTAATCAACTACCATACAAAATATATACGATCAATAGATTTGAGTAATTTACAACAAAAAATATGTATGTTATAAATTTATACATATGATGTATTGGCAAACCTTACTTTCTCAAAGAAAATTTAAAGTGTCATCTTTCATCGACAAAAACCCTGATATGATTATTTTTAATTTCACAAAAAATTCGTCAACAGTGTAAAAATCAAGTGTTATCTATTCAGTATATAAAGTCTATGTTAATAACATATTCTCCTATAGTTATCGCACAGAAGATTAATAAATCCATTTGTCAGAACGGGTAAATTTAAAATATGTACAAAAACAGCTTCGGTGTAACTTCACAATAAACTAGACCAATATTATCGTCTCACAATACTTTGGTTGTAAATTTATAAATCTTGTGCAAGCGCAGTAACTTAATTTTGATTTTATGCTACAAATTTACACTAACGTAAATAATAAACATAATAAAGCAACATCATGGTGAAAATGTGACTCGTTAACCTGCGACACAAAATAATCACAACAAACAAACACAAGTTTATGAATAACAAAAAAATAAATAAATAAACATATATATGAGGATCAATGGAATCCATGAAATATATACACTGGCATACACATTTGTATGACTATACATCGCACGTACAGAAGTATGTTTTCGAATCATTTCGCTAACTTTTAATTTATTCGCATTGAAATAAAAAAAAGTAACTAAAAACTAATCGAGCCTATCGAGGGGAATACTTGGGATTGTCCGGTCCATACGTGTAACTTCTCAGCTCGTATGACAACTCTTTCGATACTCTTTCGATATCACCGTTGACATGTTGTCATGCAGGTTGACGTGCTTCTTGATTTTGATGTGATCGATGCGGTTGACATTGTGATTGGCGTCGTTCAGTTCGTAGAGCCCATTGGTGCAGTTCAGCTTTTGCTTCTCCATTATGAATTGGTCCTTTCGTGACCGCCGCTCGAAGGTTCCCCGTTCGACTTTGCAACCTTTCTTCTTTCCAAGCTCGTTGTTATTGTTGTTGTTGATGGATTCGGTGAAGGCGTTTAGCCTCACGCCCGAAGCCAACGAGTGAGCAGCAGCCGTGTCTATGTCTGCCTTTCGCGATACGATAATCCTGATGTCTGTGTGCAGATACACTTTTCCCGATTTTGAAGTGAGAAATCTGAAATTATAATGAAATAAAAACATGTAAATAAATATAATCGATGTAAGCACAAGATTTAGAGTAATGGAAATGCATTTCGTAAAAGTAAAATACATATTATTTACTCCACTAATAATGGAACAAAAGCTTAATCACTTAAAGAGAAAAAGAGCTGGGGTAAATGGCGATAGGAACAAGTAGCCCATCACAATTAGGGATTGCAATACCAGTAATACCGGTATTGGGGTAAAAATTGATCTTCGGTACTATCGGTATTACAAAATTAAATACTGATAGTAACGAATTTTTTTTTTAAATCTGTACATCTTATTTGTTAAAAACGATATCTACATGACTCAGAACTACGAATGTGACGATGCCCATATTGCTTGAAAGCAGAAACGGAGAATAAAATGATGCTCAATGTTAAGCCTATGCAGTTTTATCGGGGTAGGATATCAAAGTAGAATAATATCCCTTTTAGTCCAAGGGGGGCAAAATATTAGTCCACTGAAAAACTATTTATGCAAAAAATTTCACCGGCCGATATTTCGGTGTAACTTTTTGAAATTCAATTTTACATGTTCGATATTTTTGTACGATATGCGCGACGTGTCAATGTATAAGAAATACTAATAATACTAATAAGTTACAGAGAAATGAACGCGCCTTTTTTATGATAGGGATGGCTGGCGAAGTGAAAATTTTGTAATATTTGTACATTTTTATCTTCATTCAGACGTATTTTTATCCAAATAGTCCACAGAATATGTTTCACTAAGCATTGCTGTTAAGTAATAAAATAATAACAATAAGTAAGTCTCAATAATTATATTTAAATAAAGAACATATTTAAAAAAAACTTTTTATTGGAAAACAATGCATTGTTATTTTTTTCTGTTACAAACTAATTATTATATAATTAAAATAAGAATAATTAAAATATGTTGACGGGTGTTTCTTTAAATCAAACTTGATTATTTTTATAAGTAAATAAATATGAAAAATAATTTTTTTTATTGTTGTAATAACTAAATATTATTGCTTTTTATTACCTCATGTTGTTGAGAATTACATAAAAAAGATTAAAAAATTTAAAACACATGTTTAACATAATTTATTTAAGAATGCAAATCAATGATTTTTAAAAAAAAATATTTTTTGCATGTTAGGCCAAATTGTCTGGGACTAAAAGGGTTAAGTAGTTTACGATTTTTTTATTCTATAATATTTGCATAAACATTTTTAACTCAAATTTAATAAATGTTAATTTTAACATGACAAAAAATAATGAGTAATATATTAATTGGAATAAATTGGATATGGTATAAAAATTTAGGAGCGGTCGATCGAAGACGATATTTTGTCTAATCAGATGTTGTCCTAGATTTATTGTTCCAAAAGAAGAAAGATTTGGCGCCCGTATTTTCGAAAATATTTTTTTTCCATAATTAATGTGTGTTTTAATTAAAATATTTAATATATCGAAACAATAGTTTCCGAGGTATACGAATGCTTTGGTTCTGCTAATTAATAAACATGGTGAATCATGCGAGTGGTACATGAAATATTTTTTGTTCAATTAATTAAAATAATTATAATGTCGGTATTGAAAATTCCGGTATTATTGCTAGTCACAATCGAGTCATAATAAAACTAAACTTTTAATTTAAATTAGTTTGATTATCATCGGCGTTGATTATTAAGCCATTAAATACCTGAGATGAATCAGGTAACGCAGACAAGTTCCGCCCCAGAGGGTCCGCTGTCTTAAAAACGTTCTTGAATAAGGCGGCATGTCTTCCAGATCATACATAACTACAAACATCTTGACTACGGTTCCGTGTGGGTTGAACAAAGTTACTTGAATGGTACCTGCGCGTGGTACACAATAACCTTTTCTTCCTAGATTTATATGGCCCTAAAATAATAATAAAATATGAGTCGTACATAAGCGCTTTTATACAAAGTAAAATAAATAATACTTACAAGATAAGGTGACGAGGTGGTGTTGTCTCCTAGAGTGTAAAAAAAAACTGTAACAGGTAACTTTATATGAGATGGACAAAATTCGCCGGAAGCGCCGATTTCTGCAGTGAATCCTGCTACTGTAGCTGCTGGTTCCAATCTGCCGTTTAGTACGGATTCCTCGAAACTTCCTAAAAATCAAATCATTTATAATAATTAAGGTCGTCCACGCTCATAAAAATAAATAAAGCTAGGTAATACGAAAATACTATTATACCTAAGAGTCCACTGCTAGTGCCGTGCCTAAATTTGTTCCTTCTGTTCGGAGCTATGATTGAAGATGATACAGTTTTCGATAGCAAGTTGTTGAAAGATGGCGGTTCAGTTTGTATGTGACTAGGAGAACCCGGACTGGATCCTGGAGACCACGTCGGATTCTGATCGAGCGTTTCTAAATCCGAAGCGCTCAAGCCGTACAGTGCGCTAAAATGACGTAAATTGTAAGCACAACTAGTTTTTTATATCCGGATCGAACTTCAGAAAACATACCTTTTAATACTGGATACGCTGTTTATGGAGCTGTCGTAGTCGAAACAAGACTTTCCTCTTCGCAACGGAGCTGGACTGGAAGTCAAAGGGAGGCCGGTGTGGGAATGGAAGACCATAGACGCCGCTGAATCTAGCCTATATCTGAACTTGTCCATTTCGGAAACGGACGGAACGGCAGAATGTTCAGATATAGGCACCGAGTTACTTTGATTGCAGACGATAGGCATTGATTTTGTTCTGTCGCACTCTATGATATGTCCGAATGTGCCATAATCGCCCTTTTCGTAAACGACGACGTTGTCTTCCTCTCTTTCGTCCGCAGCAATGTGTATGTATCCATTTTCGTTTTGGGTTTTGGTGCGCTTTTTTTTATCCGGTGTTTCGATTTCCGAGAGAGGTTTGCCGTTACGATAGAAGGAGTCGATGTTGCTGTTTTCTGAACACTTCTCCCTGTTTTTTTTCATGTTTCGATCCGAGATGATTTTGTCAAGTCTGTCTAATGGCGAAGCAAATCTTTTGAGCTTGGGTTTTCGAATGAAATTTTCCAACGAATCTTCGGGGTCGGGCTCCGAGCGCCTGACGACACGTTCGGCGGCATCGTCGGACATTAAAATACTGAGATCCGATTCGGTGAGAGAATTTTCTTTATCGCCATATGAGTTACATTTGGTTTCGCGTCTGTCGCTACATCTAAATAGAGATTTTCTACGCGAAAGCGAATCTTTCGCACCGCTACGTTTTTTATAACTATTAGAATATACTATATTATTATCACACTCGCAATTATTTAATTTACTAATACTATTATCACAATGTAAATCGATCACTTTGACTCTCCCGTTGGAGCCCACTTCGGCGTCCGCGGCGAATTCGACGGAGCCGAGTTCTCTATCTTCGCGCTCGACGCCGCATTTGCGACTAGTTCTTTCCATGGCTTCCAGAAACAGAGCAGACTTATCGACATCGGCCAGGTTGTGATTGGCCGTCGAGCGTTTCATCGCAAAGACGCCCGGAGAAGATCGGCTGAAGTCCGTTCGAGGCGGGTCACCGCAGTCGGAGCACACGGGAACGAGCGACTTTCCGCATCCACACTGCATGTCGTCGGTCTGCGTGTAGCTCGAGATCAGTTTTTTGGTCGACGGGCGATAGTCGACGTCGTCGTCGAAGCGAAATCCCTTCGGCGAAGCGTCCAATCGTACTTCGCACGGGCAGATCTCCGCCGACGCGACGCTCTCCGTTCGCAACGTGACGTCGTCGGCGTCGTTCGAAGGAGCTTCGCGGAGAGATCCGGCGCCGTCGAGCCTCACGCTCTGCTGTCGTTTCAGAGAATAGAACTCTCGAAGCGTCAGCGGCCCGTGCAGCGATTTGGCGCTCCTGAATCCGCCGAACCTGTTGACGTGGTCGAACTTGGAAGCTTGAAGTATCGGAATGGAAGTGGTAGCGCCGGATTCGGGTTGCTTCCCGCACCTGACCGGATTCTCGAAGGGACAGCCGTTCCGAGGTCCACGCGTACAGTTGCGGCAGTCGTGACAAAGCGCGCCATACCGCACCAGCTCCGGAGAACTTCTACCGTCCGAGTTGTCAGATGAGCTGCAAGTTCTCGCCTTTCTATCTACAAGGCTGTGCTTTCTGTCTCTGCGCGAATCCGCGGGCTCCGGAAGTCTCTGCTTTGCCTCTTTTCTGTGCCTTCGGTGATGTTGTTTAGAAGGATCTCTGATTTTCTTCTCGTCGGTCGTCGAGTAAACGACGGCCGTTTCTCTAACGCCTTGGTCTGACTCGTCGTCACAGTTGCATCGATGCTTTCCTTTCTGTTTGCACGACGTCTGCATTCTATCGTCGACGACCGGATAGACGGGGGCGAACCTCAGACGGTAGGAGGCTTCGTTCACGGAAGTGGCGGCGGGAGACGCGTCGCGAGATTTGCAGCAGCCCGACACGCCCGAGTCGTTCAGGTCGGGGGGTCGCAAAACCATTCCAGAGCAGCCGGCGCCTGGATCGAAAGGCCCATCTTCGTCCGGAGGCTCCGGTTCGGCGAGCGAACAAGAGACGGCGAGTTTTTTGGCGAGCGCGTCTCCCGACGGGCTCTCCGACGAAGACGCATCTCGGCTCTTCCTCCTTTCCGGGACGGAACACGCGCATCGCACCGCGGGCACGTCTTCCAGCCTCGGTAAGCTCTCAAGCACGACTTCCAGGTAAACGTCGCCACCGATATCGGTGAGTGGAAAGACGTGCTTCGAGGGCGATCGCAGGAACGAGCTTGACTTGGGACTCTCGCTCGGCGCTCTCAGTTCGTAGACGACGTTCAGGTTTTCGACTCCGTCCTTCTCCGGCGAGCTACGGTCAGCGTCTGCCTTCAGCACGTCTTCGTCGCAGTTGGACTCGTATTTTTTATAGTTGCACGTCTCCCGGCTCAGCTTGCGCCGCCTCTCCGAAGGCGATAGTTCCCTCCTTGCCCTGGCGAGCCTCTCTCCGGCGTCCCGCTTCAGCTTGGCGCTCCACGCGGATATCTGCGAGAAGTGTAGCTGCGACCGGACGGCGTTGAGCAGCCACTGCGACGTGATCGAACCGACGCCGCCTCGACTCCTGAAGAGAACGAACGGCGAACGGTTAGCGAATGCGGGGAAAAGGACTCTCTCGCGGTGTTACCTCTGAGAGTAGACCGACAAAGTCCAGCGCTCCAGTAGTAGTAGAGGCTCTCTACAGGCGTCGCAGGTCGGAGCGAGCAACACCTCGATACAGAGGGGCGCTCGATCCCGCCACAGAGCCTCCGCCCGCCATCGCAGCGGGGCGGCTTTCGCCATCCGCGCTTTCAAGTTGTACGCGGTGGCGGGTCCACCGTTCGACGCGACCTGAAAAAAAATGCAAAAATCAGTTGATTCATAAGGAAGATATAGAATATTTTCAACGATGTCATTAAAAATTTGAATGTTTTTCGGACATTTTCGGATACATGAACATTTTCTTTATCCCGTGTGTCTACTTGCCTTTCAACTATAAGTTATATTAGTCACCACTGATCGAATACACGATTTTCACAGATAGTTTTATTTTTTGTAAATAATATCGTTATAGTTTAAAATGTAATGTGTTATATTAAAAATAAATACTATATAATCATTAATACACACATGCACACATGAGTCAATAACTTTTCATATCATTTACGTAAAAAGTAGTAAAATCGCGCCGTCGCCATCGAGTGGAAGCGTTCGGTTATTTAGCGTTCATATTATATTAAGATGTTTTTTAACTTACAATAAGTGAGAGTTGAATGAAGCATATCTAAACCGAATTTTGACCAATAGGAGAGCACAAAAAACAGTGAATGCGCCATCGCGGCCTGCGATGGCGCATTCACTGTTGGATGGCTAGCGAAGTGACAACCAAAGCAAGTATAGCATCAGGAATGTCATTTCAACTTTTTTCAGGGGGTGCGCAAAAGCTTTTAATATTTCGATTTCATTGCGATTCATAGTATTTTATTAAACAACATGCATTTTTCTGGTCAAATTCAAGGAGAAGACAAAAGCCACCAAATAACGTCCCTGTTTAAAATTCAGGTAAAAAGCAAGCATTTTTCTAACAATATTACGACTTACAACATGTGAGAATTGAGTGAAGTGCATCTAAGTCGAATTTTGACCAATAGGAGAGCGCAAAAGACAATTATCCCTTTTCAGTAGTCAAAAATTCGTCGCCGTTGCAGTGGAAAAGTTCGTTACCAAGCGTTCCCACTGCGACGGCGCCGACGCGATTTTATTGCTTTTGACGTGAATTTTTGACTTCTGAGAAGTAATAATTATTTTTGCGCCCTCCTATTGACCAAAATTCGATTTGAATATACTTTGAATCAATACTCTCATATCAAAAATCCGTAGAATTGTCGGTAAGCTAGCTATCTACCATTTTTTATGATTTGTTTCAACATAAAATACGTGCTTAAATATTTATTTTCATGATCAGGGAAATGTTGAATTTTGGTTTATAAAATTTTAGCAGTAAGACATAAAAAAATCATATTTTTGAAAAAAGGTTTGCTTCTAAGTCTTATTGTATATGAGACATGTGTATAAAAATAGGTTGTCATTAGGTTTGGTTTGAACAGCAAATGTCAAATTGTGTTTCATAGACATTTCAGAGCAGATAGAGCCTATTAATTAAATTATATTTTTCCTAGTACCTATGTCTACTGTTGAAAATGTATTATGACTTCACTAGTGAAAATATAACTTCACCAAAAAATACACTACCATTTATACGTCATATAATTTTACTAGCTCCATTTTTACTATTTTCACTGGTAAAAATGTATTTCAATATGATTTCACTGAAATTACATGTTTTATTATATTTTTTTCGGATAGATTCGAGACTGTTTTTTTTAATTTTCTTTAAGTGATACCTAGAGAATTTCTAGTTTAAAATCAGAGACATCATTTCAGTATTTCTATGAGGAGGGGGGGGGGAAAGATGACCAGTGGTAGTTTTTTTAATATTTTGATTTCAATCAAATTCATAAAAAAACTTTGGCCAAACCCCACCTGCCCCTCGCAAATGATGTCCCTGTGGAAAAGGCGGTCGATCGTCGAGATTTGTGTAAAAGCTCACGTTTTCCTGCGTCGCGCCATCTTCGTGTTCTTCGTCAGTTCTAGCTTGATCTCTGTTTCTCTTGGCTGGCGACGAGCGAGGAGAGCCGACCGCGAGCCTCTTCGACGAGGCACCTCCGACGGCCTCCTGGCACTCCGCCTGGCAACCCTTCGAACCGTACGACGGCGCTTTCGAAGATCTGCTCTCTATGATGAGGGTGCCCAGTTCGAGCAGCAGGGCTGCGCCTTGGGCGGGCGGCGGCGGCGCCGCTAACTCGCAACTATGCATCTGCAAAGAGAAAGAAAACATCAGAGGCCGTCTCGTCTGATCGAAATTCGCGCGAAGAGCGACGCGACGGACGCGAGACGATGCGATGCGTTGCGGCGCGACGACGGGAGCGCCGAGCCGTCTGGTCGGGAAGATCGCGCGAAGGCCGTCCGTTCATTACATAATAATCGGCAGTGCGGTGCTGACCGAGCCGCTCACGTCCAGATAGAGCCCCCCGAACTCGAAGCAGCGCCACAGGAACGTCATCATGTCGGCGGCGGAAAGTCACTGGCGCCGAAGGGGCGCGAATCAGGTCGCACATGCGCTCGCCATAGGGTCTTCTCTCGGAGCGCGACGACCAGCCCTAATTCGACGCGCGATAGCGAAACGTCCGACTCGACCTAAATTCGCGACCCAGTTAGCGCGCCCTTGCCTCGCCCCTCTCCCCTGAGACCTCAGCGACCCAGCATCAGAACACCTGTATTTGCCAATCGAAGACATCTACCAACGAAGAAAAATAAACACTTCACAGTCCCCCCCGGAAAACTAGGTCGCGACCCGAAAGTGAACAAAGGTCCGTTTAGAGCGCGCTCATCGACGATGCGATTTCCCGGTTTATAGTTATGCACCTTGCAGGTACGATAAAGGAACGAAGCGGGCGCCGTATCCGGGTCAAGGTGCGCAAGCTGATCGAACAGCTTTGTCCTTTGGCATTGAAGCAGCGCTAGAACGCACAAAACGCACACATCTCGAATTTCTGATTTTTTCTATTGAGGCGTGTAACAGGTGTATTACGCACAACGGCGATATAGTTCGAGGCGACGCCAGCTATAAGCGAGCGATTGCACATTCGCTCGCCAAAATCACCGAGACGGGCTCGGGAAAGAAGTCGGTGAAAGCTCGGCTCCGGAAGCTCGATCGGCCGGTCCGAGTTAGAAAAATGGGAACGGAAAACCTGTTCGATTAGGAGAGAGTTTCGACGCCCCGAGGTCGAGCCAAAGCGCGAGACGAAAACGTAACGATCGAGCGAGTGGGAAATTCGACTTTTCGCGATGCGATTGTGCAACGGCGAAAATCGACCTAGGAGGAGGTCGAGGCGAAAGTGCCCCACTGGCATAAATATCGCCGAAAAGCGACCTAACCCAACTCGACTCGATTCGCGTAAAAGTGAAAGAATGGTTAGACGCAAAAGTGGAGCGAATTTCATAACTCGCACACGGTCACGATTTGAAAGTAACCCGCGCCGCCATTTTGTCGTAATCCGCTGTTTAACGTTGCCGTTTAATGCATAACGATCGTATAACGACGTAATCCGTTACGGCGAGGTCCCGAAGTCATCGGTGCGAAACTGCGCTAATTCGCCCAGCCGGACCTCGCGCGAATCGTAGCAAAGTCGTAGCGGAGATCCTACGTCTTTGTCTACGGAAACGTGTAACAAAACATTATAGAATAATAACGCACGCACCGGTGGAAGGCCGCCGCTTGACTGATGGTGTGTAATTTACTTTTTAAACCTTAATTAAGACTTATAATTACAATTAAACTGGGCAATATCACGCTAATTGAATTTATTATGCGTATAATTACACATAATCGTCTCACGGCAACAATGTCACCATTTTAGTAGTTGCACAAATACGTCACGAGTAAACTTCAGAAGATATTTCATAGCAGGGGTTGCCAAGACGTAGGCCGTGAAAAATGTTTGGGTATCGCGCGGAGGTTAGACTATCCAATAAGTCAACGAGGATCATATTTTTCTGTGTACATTTTTTTTAATTACAAAGATACGACTCTGAAAGACTAATTCACTATTATTCCAATAAAAACTAGACTCAGAGCCGGCTCTAGCGTAGAGCCAAGTAGGCTCAGATTAAGGCGCTTAATTTTTAATCAATATATTTTTTAAGCATGAATGATTGAAAAATGTGGTTCGGTGATTTTTCCGGACATAAACATTCCGGATACTGATGATTTCAAAAATATATTTTTATTATTATATTAAAAAAAAATAATAAGGTAAACAATTGGATTGTTCAATTTTTAACTACCGAGTTCAATCTTGCAATGTACCAATGAATCATATTTTTACTTCGTGAAAAAACGCAAAAAAGAGCTTGTCTTAATTACTATTTTCCATTATTAAAAACGTATTTTTTATCTTAATCCGTTTAAAAGGATCTTTATAAAACATAATAGTAAATGGCCTATTTCCATTACTAAATAGTTTCACGTTACTTTTATGAAATTCTTATATTATTTTATTATTTCAATTAAAATAAGTTTAACGATAAGCAACGTGTAGAATTATAAAATTAATAGTTTCCTCGGATTATAATGTATTCAATAAATCAATGATAATGTGAAATTATTATGAAGCAAATTACTACACCAGTAACAAAATTATAGTATTAGTTCTTAAAACTTATGATATTTAACATTAAATAATAGTGCATTTTTTAAACTTAGAATCCGTTTTTTTCTTCAACAGTAAACAATGCTTTCATTGAGAGTCGAACTGTCCCTTTTTATGATGATATGCGTTAATCCTTTCGTCTAATTATAGATAGATGAGTGTTTCAATCGATGAACCCTTCAATTCCTTTACCTATCGAGTGGTATTCTTATCAATATTGTGGGGGTTATTATTCTTGAAACTGACCACGATATAATAAGGATGAACTTGACAATAGAGTATAAAGGAAGGGACGACACAAAAGCCGTCTTTACGTCCAGAAAAAAAGAGTTTCACATAAATAACACGCAAAATTTCTTTATTGCGAAAACAATATATCACCAGACGACAAAAAGCACCGTAAAGCCAAAATATTCCCGTTGCACGTATTTCGTATGTCGAAGAAACGAGTGCATGGTGGTGATTCGTCAGCGAGCTTTGTAAACCTTGATTAAGGCTGGTCTCCAATGTGGAGAGGCCAGATAGGGACTCCCGCATGCGATCACCGCAGCAACGAACCACTACTGCACCGTAGCTGCACAACTACAAGACCTCTGATGCTCCCCTCTACTGGACATCGTCCCTCCGTCAGCTTCTCCACCACTGCTCGGAGAATAACGATACTCGCCCATTATAATTTGTCGCAATATATGTAATATAATAAAATCAATTATTACTGGCCATACTTGGCACTAATTCTCTTATATATGATTCTTTCTCAGATTGATTTTAAAAACACATTCTATTAACAATGGTTCGTATTTTTTCAATAAATGAACCAAATTCTAATAAAATCTGTTTCCAGTTGATTTGAGATTGACCAGATAAAGCTAAATTCTGTTTAGCTAGGAATCATAATAAAAGATGTAATAATGGAAATAGACCATCTAGGCAAAACAATAGAAAAACATGCGATTGATTCATTTTATTACATGTCACTACTAATACATTTCATGACGATCCTTTCGAACGGATTTAGACAAAAATGCAGTTTTAAATAATGGAAAAAGGTAATTAAAATGCACTTGAGGTTGTCATCAGCATATTCAATACATCATTATACATGTAATAGAAATAAACTTTGGTCGTATATTTGAGAATTACTGACAAATCAGAGGGTAAAAATTTAGGCCGCATTAAATCTGTGTACACAGTAATTTTTATTTTTGACATTGCTTTTCATAAAGGCCGCCGCCAAAAATCCTAATCAATCTTTACTTAACATTTAATTGTCCGTTTTTATAGACGTCAACTAGTTAAAAATGTTATAAAAACAATCAAAATAGCAACAACTGATAAAACGTTTTTTTAACGAAGTAAAGGCAGCACTGTAAATCATACAGCTGTCAATAATGACGCGTGTTCAAAGTGTCAATGTTAGTTTGCAGCAACACATTTACGAAATAGATCGCTCAATTATCTAGCTTTTATATTAGGATTTTTTAAACAATTTTTCAATAAATTAACAATAGATGAGAATCGAATGAAGCATATCTAAACCAAATTCTAACCATGGAACAACCGAACTTATAACCGAAACCGAGATTCAAGTGATTCTTTTAAAAGAATCATGACTAAAGGGAAGGAGGCATCAGGTAGCAAATCGCTCGCATTTTTTTCAATAGCAAGTTGACCGCAGTTTGAAAAGTTTGTCCATACCTGGCTTATAGAATTTTGATCATGAACATAGACAGAGAATGAGCTATGTGTGTCAATATTAGAAAAACGTAAATAATGAGCATTACAAATATGTACATACAAGTGCATTCAAGGCAAAAAAATACATCATATAAAGGTGCGAACACGTACACTCGATAATTGCAGTCCTAGAATGCTAAGCTTCTTTGTTTGTCCAATACTACATGGCACTTGTCACACGTGTGAATTTCGCTAAAATATGTCGGACACGAAATTCTTAGAGCTTGAGCTCCGAGAATTTTGATTGCGAGTACACTCATATCCGAGTGCGAAGCGTTAACAAATTTGATATAAAAATAGAGTCGAAGAGCAAACGGCGGTCAGCGCAATTCGCACAAACGCTCGTAAACAGGTTATTGTTCTTTCGATAATGATAATTCAGTATGCCATGATGGGTTCAAGCGTCTTCGAAAGAGAGAGAGATAGTAACGCGTCAGAAGAGAGCCGATCTACTAAATTAGCAGCCGGAGATGCGCCAGAACGCATAAGATGCGGCAAATTCTGAAACGCGAGATGGAACCCCATCGTGGACCCAAAAAGGCAAGCTTCTGCGGATACAGCTTCAGCGCGTTCATATACCCCCATTCTAAACGGCCGAATTTTAGATAAATCATATTTGCGCAGTTTGATTTTAATGAAGTCAACACGCCTTTGCGTTGTGGTGCTAGAGAAAAACGTTCCTAGCTTTATAAAATCATTGATAATACAACAATTTATTTACTATATATGTTATAGTGAATGTATATTACCAGTGAAAATATATTTTCACTGATCTTTCAGTGAGACCATATCTGAATACATCAAATAAATATAGCTTCACTGATATTAGTGGAATTAAAAATCAAAATTGTGTGATAGTCTTTGTGTTTTTATCTTACATTTGCAAAAATGTATAACTTTTTATAAATTAACGATAATTTCACTATTTTTTCGGTATTCGTTAACACTAGTCAGTCGTATCAGTGATGCTATTTAATGAAGGAATATTTTTTGTTTCGATATTTTTAACTCTAAGTCAACGATGTCAGTGTAGATAAAATAATCTCTGTTATGAGTTTCAACTCGGTCATTATGCGACTGTAGCAGTTAAAAACATATGTAATACAATTGGCAGGAATACCATATAATTTAGAAAGTGTCAAATGTGTCAAAATTTAGTTTTTGACATTGAATATCTTCGTAGTCCATAGGGGTTGTTAGTGAGTATATTGGAGCTGCAATCTAATTAGCGATACAGAAGCTAGCACAAAATTTCAACGTGTCGCCTACGTCAATTTACAGACGTTTAAAAAGTTGGGAAAGGTTTTAACTTGCAGAATATGCTATCTCATAAATTGTCTGAGGAAAAGCTAGTGCAGTGAATCTCAATATGTCAATAATTAATGATTTATTTTTGAGTCGAATTGTTACTGAATATGAGAAGTGGATCATTTAGTTTAACGCCGAGAACAGGTGGGATATGAAAGGCATAATTCATTATGAGTTATTAGATTATAAGCAGACAATTACGACAGAAACAGAGTGTTCTCAGCTGATTCGTTTAAAAGCGAAGACCTTCGTTTATAAATTAAAGAAGGGTAATTTTACACCAAGACAGCGCTCGCCCTAAATCAAAGTATCAAAGAAGATGATAGAAAAAAATCAACGAATTTTCTTGGGAACTCTTTTCTTACCCGCTGTATTCTTCAGACATTGCTCCAAACGACTAGATCCCTGCAAAAGTTTTTAGGTGGAAAACATATTTTACAAAGACAAATATAAAAAACTACATTATTTTATTAAAGCAGATATAAAAACATGATTAACATGTGGAGAATAATTGTAAAAAAATGGAGAATATATAATTTAATAAAAGTATTACACGTTTTAATTTTTAGTTTATCACCTTAAAAACGCAAGGACTTGTGAAACAGCCTGATGAATACATTTTAGAAAAATTCTAGTTAGAAAAATTGTATTTCTAAATTAAATTGTGTAAAATACACATTTACTGTAAGAACTGTGAAATTACACACGTAACTACAAGCTTGACAAGCATGCATGGTCAATATTTTCATACAAACATGCTTAGGTGTCTGTAGGCGAAATGCTTGTGCAAAATTATCGTACAGATGCTCAAATACGCTTGTACAAAAATATTGATCATGTATGCTTGTTAAGCTTGCAGTTACGTATGTGCCCACTTTAAGCTAAATTAATTAATCAAAACCAGCTTGACCTAATAAAAAAAAATCAGTTTTTGAACTGATTTAGGTTTGGGTTTGAACAATAAATGGACGTTTCGCAACTGTTAAAAAAAAGTTGAGTTTCATAGACATTTTAAAGCAGTTAAATTATATTTTCGTTAGTAGAAATATATATATCTACCGGTGAAAATGTATTCGGATATGATTTCACTGAAACAGTTAGTGAAATTATAATTTAATAATGCTTAGGGTGACCCAGGATCGAGAGGAATTCATCAAGAATCTTTCAGAAAGCTGGAATTCCGTTTCAATACCAAAACAACACGGAAGGACCGATTCGCCAGATAGCAAAACTACGAAACTCTCCCGCCGAGCAAGTATTTATAGCAGTCAAGTGATGATAATAACCAAAAAGCGGACTCACGCGCGCGCGATGACCGCCTGCCAACTAATCGCCGACGACATTAGCTTTTTGCATATGTACATATTTATGCGTCCATTGTTTGCAAACTGCGCCGCTATAAATACGATATTCTATACGTAGTAGATATAAACAAATCGACTTTCGTTTCTCCCGTTCGGAATCCTTTCTTTGTCTCTTTACTTTATTTGCTCTTCGGTACGCGCACAAACGAGAAGACCATACGAACAATAGAAAGAAACGAGGTTGGGCTACATTAACCACGAAAAAGAGCGTTCCACTTTGGAGCTTGGCTCGCGTGTCACTCCATATTCGGCGGCGTTATACTGTTATATGAATAGAATTACGGGATTGACCGTGCAGTTTTAAATTTCGTTTACATTGTCTATGGCATGCGTATGGTGTCATTATTACACCGTGCAAAACATAAATCTTAAGGTGCATCCAAATTATCGCTCCATCTCACTCGCTCATTTTAAGTATTGTATACATACATTCATGGCGTCGAGATAACAATAAATGGTAGCGTATTTTTTTTCAAAAATATGATTACATCTTTAAACTGGACACTACAGGACCTACAAAAAATTTTATTTCCTTTAAAACAGATAATAAACTTAGTTTTTAGTAGAATATTTGAGCTGTGGGAATAATTTATTTTTGAAACTATCACAATAGCATCGTACCCATTGAAAAAGCCCACAGAAAACTAAACTAACAGACGATAAACCATATATGTATGTTAAAAATAATAATTTACATATGATTATATGGGTATTATTATAGTTCACAACAATAAATATATAATTTTCAAACCTCCAGACTTGATTGTTTGAGTAAACATATTATAACTGTGTAAACAAAAATTCAGATATTTACAAAAAGTAGTAAAAAAAAGTTACATATGTAGATAATATATCAGTATTATAATTATAACTACTTAAACGCCAGTGACTCGCCGATGAGTCATTTGTTGTTTTTATTAAATTTTTTTTTTTAAATTTGATTATTTTTTAGTATTATTAAAGATTATTGTACTAGCTTAATTTATCAGTAAACCAATTTTCTTATATTTATTTTAAGAAAGAGATACTGACGCGTGAAGAGAAATAACACATGACTCACTAATTAATCGCTGGCATTTAAAGGGTTAAATAAAAATTAATCATAACATTTCCGTTTAATTGGAATGTTAATAGAAATACAACGAAACAAATGCTAAGATCTAAAAGTAAATCTCTTCGTTTCTCTAAAAAAATCTCTAGAGTAAATGAAAACATTCCAAAACTCATCTATTTGAGTTACTTAAACATATCGTATTTTTTTGCATACAAAGATGTATTGAATTCATTGTTAATATGACACATTAAGCACGTTTTGATGTACATACATCTATTTACTGCAAATCTTCCTTTGTAACATGTCAGTCGCAATGCGTTACAACGGGGTAAACACAATCAACACCTACAAGTAAGTAGGACACCAGATTGAAATCAGTTTGTAAATTAGTGACATTCATTTTATTAATTATATACTATCATTCAATCGTGATAATCATCATCTTCCGTTGTAACATGACATGCGTTAGCACAATGCGTTACAGCGTGGTAAACACAATAGACACATACATACAATTAAATAGTTAAAAAAACTTTGTCGAAAAGCTTGAAGATTTACTTTGTTTAAAAAAACGCCTAACAATATTTCTAGGCGTCACTCAAGCTTTTACAGATAAGGCGTGGCGCATAGTGCTTGTATTTAAAATAAGAAAACTTCTAAAGGCTTATTCAAATGAGTTAAGCGAGAAGACACATTTACAACCCTAAGAATGATATCAACTGGATGGCCGGAATCTCTTAACAGAGAAAGCGATAAAAGAATCTAGTAATAAACTGCAACGAGCTATTGATAAATTGAATCAAATTGAATGAGAACATATATCAATTATACATATTTATTTAACCCATAATATCTAACCAAAAATATCTTGTCAAGCTCATACGGTGACATCTTTGGTAACATAAATGCAACCACTTTGCCATCAGGCATCGAAACCTAAAACTGCGTCAGTCGGTAATGTCACATTGCTACGTGTTTGAACATATTTTTTTCGTTAAATGTGTACAAGATACGTTGTAAAGTAACATTCAATATTGATAAGTAAATATGAGAATACACTGATTAATTTTACAATCGTTATCATATCAAAAATGAGGTTTCTTTATGAGGCCAAATATGGCACTGCATGGATCGGGTGCTATAAATACGTATGGATATGGCACTACGGTATTTAGGTAAGATAGAACCAAACAATTTGTATTGACACAAAAGTTTTTAAATATATCCGTTAAATCGAAGACGAGTATTTGTCAGATGATACCGAATTTGGTATTTTTCGCTAAACTATAAAAAAAAATCTGTACCTTACAAAAAAATAAATGAAACTTAGGAATCAGAATTAGAACAAGATCCACTAGATTTACAGGAAAACACTATAAGTAAAAAAGGACAAAGGAAAGAATTCAAATAAAGAAGAGTATTACAAATGGATAGTATTGTTGTGATCAACAGAAATAACAAATTTTGAAAATCCACTAATTTTTAAAATATTTACTTACTACTGACGATGATTCAATATTTATGGAAAAATAAGCAATGGGTACTGCACAAAGGTATATTAGAAATGTATTGTTTTAATGTTTTCATTTTTTAATTAATTCGTATTTTTTACAATTTTAGGTGCCCAATGCATATAGATATCATCCGCGATCAAAGGGTTAAAACGGATTGGCAAAACAAACAGGATGTGTATTTGGACACGTACATTCCGCTATCGTCGAAGCAAAACCGCGATCCGTTTTTGTCTCAAATCATAACAAAAAAGTGGATAGTGTACGATAATATGACACGAAAAAACAATGGCTTTCGAAGAACCAAGTACCTGTTCCAACCCCTAAACCACGAATGACACTTAGTAAAGTTCTTTTGTGCGTATGGTGGGATATGCAAGGGGTACTGTATTATGAATTACTAAAACCGGACTCAACAATTACTGCAGAAGACCAATTACTGTCAACAATTAGCAAGATTGGACGAGAAATTGAAAAATAAATGTCCGAATTTGGTTAATCGAAAGCGAGTGATTATTCTACACGACAATGCACGCCTTCACGACAGGCAAAAATGAGATGGTTTGGGAGGTTTTAAAGCATTCTGCGTGTTCACTAGACCTTACTCCTTCGGACTATTATTACCGATTCAGGTGCATGGAATATACGTTAAGTTGAAAAAAAATGAAAACCACCTATTATTATTTTTAATCCAAAACCGGCAAGTTTCTATAAGAAAGGGATTGAAAGAATATCAGAAAGATGGGATAAGGTTATAGAAAATAAGAGTAATTATATTTTGCAATTAATTGTAAAAAAAAATAGATTTTTTAATTCGATAAAAAAATAATGGATATATTTCTGGTACACCTAATATATGTTTACCTGTGAAAATGTATTTGGACTTTACTAGTGAAAATATAACTTCACCGAAAAATACACTTTCACTGTAACATATGTATATACATACATACATCGCATGTAAATAAATAATGATGTATACATATATTACTACGTATGGAAAAATTTAAATCATATAATTGTACTAGCACATGCCATATAAATTATATTTTCACTAGTAAATTATACATCTAACGATGAAAATGTTTCCGATAGAAATATTTCACTGAAATGACATATTTTCGGGATACATTCGATATATTTTTAGGTCTTTTTTTTAGCGAGAACCAGAGAATTTTTGGTTTAGAATCAGGAACTTTCTGCTTTTTCCAGGAGGGGAGGTGGGAAAAAGTTTCTTAATCAGTGGTCGTATTTTAATGTTTCGTTTTTCTGGCATAATTCATAGGGATAAATGACCCACCTGCCCCCCCCCCCTCACCTATAAATGATTTCTCTGAATTATAATGATACATATGTATGTATATACTGTTCTAATGACTTGGTCTCAAATATCCCGGAAAAGTTTCAAAGAAAAACTGGAAACTCGAACATGAAAAAAAAACAATCGGGAAGTGGCGCAAGTATCGTCATACACAATGGCAAGGTACACACACGCGCACGTGTTGTCTTCCATAGTTTACCGTTACGACTAGTTTCGTCTCGCTCTTTGGCGGCGCGGGCGCGCGCCGCCGTCTCGCTCGCGCACTAACACACTGACACTGATACGGCAGCAAGCGGTGTATACGGTTTGTTTATACGGCACAGCTGATTCGGACTGACTGGTCGCGCGCTAAGGCCACGTTCGCACGCACGACGGCGATTACGATTAGGACATTATGCGGTGACGCAACTTTTTACACGTTTTACGTTTTCGATTTTATTTTTCAACTGGCGTACGTTTCGATTGATATCGTAGATAAATTGTATCGAATGACAAATTATGACAAATATTACGACTGTTTACTGCATGGATAATATTTATTCAAGACTTAATAATATTTTAAATAGTTTGAAGTATTTACAGATAAAAATCGACCTAAAAGTACTTCTCGGATTCAACAATTTATTATTGTTGTTTATTCACCTGTAACAATTAAGTCAACATGAAAATGGATGAGCTGTGTCGCCGCGAGTAATAACCAGTATTTATTTATTTGTAAATACATGCGCAGGACTTTACACGTAAACAAATATCTTTTAAGTATAATATACAAATAAAATGAAACAATACAGTAGAAATATATTTTTTTTATGAATCTGCAGATACTTCATTAACAAAGATAAATTAAAAAAATGAGCGAGAAGCAACGCATGAGCGTGTTCAGAGGCAACTCAAGCGAGTCATGCCTTAAAAAAACTTTAAAATAAAATATCATTAAGCAAAATTCTAGATTTTTAGTAAATATTACAACATGATATTTATTAATGCTGACGATCCATATCAATGCACTCAAATCATCTCTAAATAATATTTAAAAATCGTCAGCATAAACTAGTGTTTTTTATTTATGTAATGTAAATCTTCCGTACGTTAGCCCAATGTGTTACAACTAAGTTAACACAACCAACAACTACCAATTAAGTAGTGTAAGACTCCAGACTGAAACCAAAGTCTGTAAATCAGTTACACCTACAATATTTTAATAATTATAAATATACACGAGTTCATTTTTTTCAATTATTCATACGATATTCTTCCGTAAAATTAGGAAAATCTAGAAAAACATAATCCGTGTCGATCGTTCAAAATTATAATTATATAATAATCGATAGCAATATTGAAAAACACTAGCACTGGCACTCTAAAACTATATTTCGTTTCTTTTAACAGAGTCACTTTGAGACTTATCTCGTATTTCAAAACGGTATTTCATTGTTCCGCTTGCGCAGAGTAAAGTTGTCATATACGTTCCAACAACTTCATTGTTATTCCAAGTCTTTAAATTATTATCGCTATACATTCGTAAATGATTACGATTGATAAATCATTGATTTCGATAGCTTATAACATTCACTATTTCAACATAAAAAATATATTATCATTCCTAATTTCTTAGTAATGATAAGCATATCGAACATATATCCGCATCTTGTACTTTAGAGCAAATTGGTGGGAGGCGTACACCCAAAGTTAGCATTATCTCTTTTACACTTATGAATAATGACGAAATGGGTAGGCCTCAAAGTGACTCTGTTAAAAAAAACAAGAGTATAGGGGCTTTCAAAATACCGCCTTTCGTTTTTTTACAAATCAAAAACCGGATAACCGGTTTTAACCGTCCTCGGAAAATAAAGATATTTCATATGTTGTAAATTTTCATTTAAACAAATAAATATGTAAATATTTATTTAAAATTATGCAAGAAATTATAATTTCATTGCTAATAAATATCATTCAAAGAAAAATAACTAGAAATAGATAATGAAATGCACGAATATATGTTTTAAATTAATGTACATATATATATATATGTACATTAATTATAAATTACAAAATACATTATAATGAACAAAAACCAATTTATCGACAAGAAAAATACACGTGGATTGTTATTTTATAGAGCCAAAATTTGGTGGAAATATATTCAAAATAATATAATAAAAAAAAACACAAGTAATTAAACGGTATTAAAATATATGTATTGCAGTTTTTTTTAAATAATATTTAAAAATACTAATGCAATAAAAGTGTATCGTAAATTCGTGATACTTTTTAGTATATTCAAATAATTTAAAATCTTTTTGTAGTTGAAATGATTAATCGGATGATATAATATACATATATGTATTCATAATGGATGATATACTTTTATGCATTTCCATTATTAGTGATAGAGAAAAAAATAACATTCTTTATTTAATTCTAAAATAATCGTAAAAAATCGGTTAACCGAGTCAAAAAAGCCGGTTTTGTTTATTTTAAATGAGCAAAAACCGGTTAATCGGATTGTAAGCCCTACTCCAAAACATACTAACTTGAGTATTTATTGTTAGTCATATATAACTTACCCAAATAGGTACGAATGAACCTGGTTATATCATCAGAAAAATCAAGATTGATAAATTTGTTGATACACTTTATCAAAAACCTTATCGAAATCTGTATATATTACATGTTTTTGAGCATTAATTTTTAGATATTGTGTCAATTGTTTCGCGAATGACACTAGAACGCGTAGATATAAATCGATTAACGTAAATTATTGTATATGTCTGGAATTATTTAAAATCCTTATATACTACATATATTTATATTTATTATCAATACATTAACGTTTTTGTAAAATAACTGTAAAACAGATTAGTGCATTATTTGAACAATGATATAAATTTAAATTCAATTATATACACCACTTTCGTTTGTTTTGTTTTGAATTTTGGATAATATTTATTTATTATAAATATCAACACTGGTTTCCCAAATGCGTCATGTTGGTCACAATACAAAATAAATATTCAACATTTCAATTAAATCCTATACATACTCAAACATGCATACGTAATTGGGGATTCTGTTTCGAATCATCCCGAGAATTTATTTGCTGTCTCGAGTCCCGGGAATTAAAAAAAATACAAAATAACATAAAATTTATATAATATTTCGTACATTTAACGTTCTTAATAACATCTGCATAGTAAAAAATACTCGCTTAGTATAAAAGCAGATAGCAAGATACTCTGAAAGTAAAAAAATAAGAAAGACGAAATATGCGCCTCATTGATTTAATTAATTTGTTACAAAACCCTAATTATGTTATTAATAAAAACAAGTTGTTCCAAAAAAGTATGTATAAAATATGGTCAAGAATTAATGAGACGACTTTTTTCCAATGTAGAAAGTTCGAATAACGTATTTGTCGAGGAAGAAGAAAGCACTGATTTATTTGTTACAAAACCCCAATTATGTTTTTAATAAAAACAAGTTGTTACAAAAGAGTATGTATAAAATATGGTCAATAAATATTGAGATGATTTTTTTCCAGTGTAGAAAGTTCGGATATCGAAGTAATCGAGGAAGAAGAAAGCACTGATTGTATTGTCATAATGTCGATTGAAGAATAATTGAATAAAGAATTAATACAGCACCAAAATATTTCAACGGTGAAGAACAATAGAAATTTCAGATCTTGGACTCCAAATTTAAATCTGTTATATAAATCATTATTACTAGAACGAATATTTTCTACGGCAGGAATATTCAACAAATATTTGTTAAATAAATATCTGACAAAATATTTTTTTTCTATGATTCAAATAAAAACCCGAGATTTCAGAATCCATAATACATATACATATAATACACACACTTTAACATAGGTATTATTATTAAAAATGTAAAAGATGGATAACTTGTATAATGGGAGCGTTTTCAAGCGCTGAAGACCCGGCCGCAATTCCAGAATAGGGGACGTAATCGCGATTGCAAAACTTTTTTTTTAGTAAAATATTAAATAAAAAAAGTCTCAGTGGTATACGATTTAGATACTATATACCGGATGCTATATATCGTTATCCTTGATAGTTATTTTCTACAGTGTGTTCAAAAACGAAAGCAGTTAAACTTGATTTAATTTCGTTTTATTTCAATACAAAATTAAATATTCGCTATGGATATATTTTCTGAACATCCTATATTATTAAATATATCTAAATGCGTGTTTAAGTTTTATGCTTTGTTCAAACGATGACGGTCCGAGACCAGTATTTTTCAGTTTGGAATTGACACGTAGTTGAGATGCCTAAAAGCGCGTCATACTATATATAATATAATCACTCATTAGTCGAGCGATTATCTTTAGTATGCTGATTAAAAAATTGAACCAGCTCTAGTTACAAAATATTTTTGAGTTAAAAAGGGATATCAATATGTCATTGCATTAAAAAAATAAATGGACCGAGTATTTCAATAAACCAACCGTGTGAAGGGTCCTTTACAATGCTCGTCCGGCGCGATTGTCAAATCGTATACCACAATATATTCCACAAAACAACATGAGCAAAATGTGTTTTTGTTATTTAACGGGGCAAAAATAACCACACAATTTACACATATTGACATAAATCACTATGCAAGTCAAATACGCCCAATGCGTCACGGTACAGCTATAGATGGATTTGTGGAGCAATTTTTCGAATCGAGAACGATTTTCGTTCCGGAAAAATACAATACGTAAACGCACCGTTATGCGGAAGAATCGCTTCTGCAGCAACACGCCGCATGGCTACTACGCGAACTTCTTCTGCTTCTGCTTCTCATAGCAGCTTTCTACGGAAAATCTACGACTCGCGTTGCGCAAAATACGTACCGCCGAGATCGAGCGCGCAAATGGAAGTAAGTAGATGTAACCGTTGTCGCTTTCACTTTCGCGCGTTAACCGGACGAAATTGCCGCAATTAGAAATAAACATAAAAAAACTACACACACAAATCGACCGTAAACTGGTCGAACTTAACCGAATCGTTACATAGCAGAAAAAAAACTAACCAGATTTCTCTCTAGTCGGCGACGACCGGCGAGAAGACATCGCAACCCACTTGCGCTTTGCAACAAAAAAAGGAACGCCCGAGGTCAGAGACCATCTTCGTACACCACACACGCGATGTGGTGTAAAATAAGAAGCTCGCAATTTGCGAACGTAAAATTGTATCTGTTAGCGATAAGGAGTGCCGAGCACCTGTTCGAATTTAGAACCGAGCAGCACCGAAATACGTGCGCGGTATGGCAACAAAGTCCCTAGACTGGACGGGATCGCCGCTCTGGTGACCAAAGCGGTCGGTTGTTAATTAGCATTTTCGTTTTAGGAAACAATAACGAGTCGGGTGCAGCCAATTCTGGCAAGCGCACAGGAAGGTTAGGCTAAGGTGACCAGATGCAGATACCAAAGATAATTTGCACCGCACATTTTTCTTGTACTGATTTCTACAATAGTCAAAATTGACACCGACAGCTTTCTATATTATAACCAACTCGCAATTTGAACTTTTGCAAACCAGTTATTCAATTACTACGACATTCTTTGAGAAAACAATGGTTACAATTGTTCCCTCAAGTTTAAGCCATTGTGTTATATTGTAAAATAACTAAAACTCTTATTGTTGGTGAGAAACTAGTGCTCGAAGTAAAATTTTGACATAAAAATAAGTAAATATTTTTATTTTATTCGATAACTGATTACACAACTGTACAAGATTTTTGGGCACTGGTCGGTTTTATACCGGCCACTGCCACTTGTACACATGTAATTAAGAAATTTGGCGCATGCATCATTATCATTATTATTCATTGCGTGATGTATGAAAAACAGATGTTTACGGATAACAAAAAAAATATATGAAACTCTTAAATTAAAAAACAAAAAACAAGTGTTTTCACTTGCATCTGTTAATTAGAGCAAAATTAAGATCAGGAAATTTGTTTTATTTCTAGTTAAAAACAATATCAACAAAAAAACCAGGAACGGCACTTCAGATTTTTCCAAGTAGGGGGGGGGGGGTCAAAAATTCGTTTTTATTAAACTATTTTCATTACATTAAGATTATTAGTATTTTATTAAATGACATGCATTTTTTTGGCTATATTCAAGGCCTCTGTTTAGAATCCAACTCAAAATAAAATCATGCCATCGCAGAGGAAACGCTCGGTTATCTAGAGTTAATATTACGACTTTTTGTAACAATATTACGACTTACAATAATGAGAATCGAATGAAGTATATCTAAACCGAATTTTGACCAATAGAAGAGCGCAAAAAACAATTATCACTTCTCAGAAGTCAAAAATCCACGTCAAAAGCAATAATATTGTGCCTTTGCAATGGAAACGCTCGGTTATCTGGCGTTCTTATTAAGACTATTGCGCTCTCCTATTGGTCAAAATTCGATTTATGTGTGCTTAATTTGATTTTCACTTATTGTAAGTTATAATATTTGTATAAGTAGTCTTAATAAGAACGCCAGATAACCGAGCGTATCCACTGCAATACGATTTTAAAACACAATGCAAATAAACTATGGAGAAATATGCGAGTTGTATATCACTTAAGTGTCAACACGTACTTTCATACTTTTTCCCTTTCAAAACGTCAATACTCTATTTGCGTTAACACAGTCAGTCCGAGAGCTATCTATTTCATCATTATATATAAGATAGACTAAGTTTGTTAGCGACCATGATCACGTTTCAAAGTTTCTGCTATTAAAAAAAATTGTAACTTAATTAAAAACTAAAAATAAAAGGCAAAATTAATAAAAATGTAAACAACTAAACATTAAAATAACCGTAACTCCTATTTTTATTTTCTTAAATGCGCACAACTACACAATTGTATAAACATTTTGTATCGAAAAACGCTGTATACTTACATTACACTGGTAATTAACGTAGTATAGACGTGCCATCCAACGCCGACACTCAAAAAAACTATTCATTGATCTATTCAAGTGTACTTCTACGATAAAAAGGTTTAATATTAACATCCATTTACTATCATTTGTCCCTACATAAGTAAATTTTGCATTGAAAATCGAACGAGCATTGTTCGAGCACGCGATTTTTGCTAGTCGTGCATCACGACTGTGGACTGGGATTTAATCACACGTTCGCTATCGCATAATGTTTCATCACAAATAGAAGAAAATCATACTAGGGACTGTAGTTAGACGGAAAGTATCCTTGGCTAATATCGATCATGCGTTTCACTGAGCTCGCGTGTTATCAATAATAAAAAAAAACGAACGCAACAAAGTGAAATCACCTGTGGCAGAGTTCGAGCGCCTTTGGAAAAATACAGAGGCAGAGCTACTTGCTCTCTCGTGCAAAATAGGGCACATCTTCGATAGATGTGGGGACCTTTGGAAGCTCACAAAGAACTTTTAGAAGCGGACGGCCCTTGGCGCTACTTGTCAGCCTTGTGCCATAAACTGAACCCATTACCTCTACGCTTGTCTATTAGCAAATCGTGGCGCATGGCAACAGACACGAGGACGGATTGCGAAACTCCACCAGAAGTGCTAGCGTTGCATTAGATTAAGTACTGCTTACACAGGTAGCTGCTGACCGATTTAAATAAAATCTGCCAATTTACAGTTATTTTTTATGAAAGAAAAACGATTCGCAACTGCCACGATAGACAAAGACGATACAGTTACACGGCATGACTCGAAATTCGTTCCGCCCGATTCGCTCCCAAATTTGGAACCGAATCATTACTCCCTATACGTTTGCAAATTGACCGCCGTCAAACATTATGATGAACATGGATGGGAGTGTCGTAGTATAATCAATATTATCGACTCAAAGCCATATTAGTGATGTCAAACATTCTGGCGAATTCCTCGAATATCGAAATTAATGAGATTGGTATACAATATGTACTATGTATTTTACTCGCAAAGATGTAATCTATTGTCTTGTCCTAGACACTTTCTTATCTAACTTCTGTCTATTTCTTAACTGTCTGAAGCCTCATGCATAACTTGAAAGTAAGTTTATTTTATCAGCTACTTCTAAACAACAAATAGGTTTTGTGGTTAGCATATTCATATAAAGTAGACACTCAAAATTTTAAGAGACTGATTTGCTGTACACTTGTATTCATTTGAAATGGAAACATAGTTCCTTCGCGGTTTTGAAGTTTAGTACACTCATTTTCACACCAAAAATATTACAAAAAAAATCTCGCCATACGATAAAACAACTATAAATTTAAGTACAAGTACAAAATGCCAAAGTACATATAGCGTTAGAGGCTAAAGACAACATTTCAATGGTTCCAGTTCTCCAATTAATGTACTCAAATTATCACATTATTTATCGTTTTTTTTTTTTATTTCCTACATTTTTTTCTTACGCTTATTGTAGGTTTTTTGGCTCCACTTTCACCGGTAGATAAATATACTTTTATTTGTTTGATCGTTTTATTAAAATATTTAATTAATTTTGCTAAAAAATATTAGGGCCAATCAATGTAGAACTACACGTTTATTATTGATACTAATAACGAAAAAAAAGCTACTGGTTATTCGATTGTACCCTTATTTGCTTTGAAACTGCGTAAATTAACACATTACAATCTAATGGTTAGTAGCTCAATTATGCTGTTGAGGTATTTAGATCCAATATAAATTTTATTTTATTTGTTCTAAAGTCATTGGACAGTTACATAAAATATGCGATTGAACAGTGATCCTAATTGGTACACAAAGAAGCGAATACGCTTTTATTCTTAGTGATTTGCCTTTAATCGCCATATCAATAATGAACTCACAACGAGAGTTACTTAATGTTATAGATGAACGCTTCATGATCAATTTTAAATCGTAACATCATAAGCGGATCTTCTAAAACATGAGTTAAAATGGCCCATTTTAATACCTAATATGTACGACTTAACTCGGTTTGAATTAATCATTACGATATTCATCCGTGAGATTGGAAAAATCTAAGAAAACATAATCTGTGATAATCAATTGGAATTTTAATTATATAATGATTACTAAATCTGATTTTTTAAACACGATAGAAATTGAAAAACACAAAAGTTCATATTGGATTCGAGCCCGGTCCTTTCGGATATTAGTGTATTTTTTTCATACATTACTTTTTAAAGAAAAAAAAACGCATAAGTAATGCTGATTAAACATTTAATCTAATATTTATATCATGGTCTTGCGTATTCTTAAGAACTTAAGAACAAAATATTTTGAATTAAACAATTTATTGTATTGCAATTTCAAATACAAATTGCTTTTTATAGTTATTTTTTGGGTTTAGATTCTTAATCTGCTCTTAGTAACTAGCTCACAAGCGTCTAAAGAAATATTACTGATTTTCTTATGAAAATAGCGAAATTACAAGAGCAATAGTGCGCTGATTGTAAACTATATTCAACGATATTCTTTATGTGACATCAAAATGGAGCTCAGTCGAATTCATCTCATTCATTATGAATATGGGCGTTTTCAAATACATACTCGACTATGCACGCATCGTTGGCAAGCAACGAGAGACCACCGTCAATTATTGTGCAACGCGACCTCAAGATCGTTCAGTCCGATTAAAAAACAGAGCAAGGTTAGGCCAAAGGGTCGATTTCTGATCTTCTGAAAGTGTTACGTGGTGGGTTTTCTTTTTAACACGACCTTTGCCTTTATGGCGTCATTGGAGCTCTACTCTGATTTATCTCGTTTCTGCTGAAAGGAGTGGAATCGATGCTTCGCGTCAGGCTTTGTTTAGTGTTCGCCGGGACTCTTCTCCAATTCGGATCACAACCGCACGACACACAAAACGCGCACACGCAAACATGGTCGCAACCCTCCTATTGAGCGACGAGCGAGAGGACGCTGACCCGCTCACCTTATTTCCCGTGCTCAATTATCCGGCTGTCGACTCGGGCCCGTTTCGTGAATCGCAAAGTGGGTGCAAAGTGCCCGATAAAAACCGAAATTCATAAACAAACTATTATTCCCGTCAAAGCGGTTTCCATTTTAACGAACCCGCGAGCACACCGACACGCACAAGGGTTCAATCAACCGCTGGCAGAACCGGTCATTTCGCGGCGAAGGTCGGCGGGGTCCCAAACTAACAACCCCCACCCTGGCGACGAAAGAGATGTGGGACCATTTTTTTGAAACTGGGCTACGTCGCGGCGGTAAATGACGCCGCGGTTGTGGACCCCCAGTGAGCCGCTGCTAGATCTAGGACGTCATCGTCGACTTGTGCGTGTCGTTATCCTTTCGGTGGCTATTTCCATCGCGGCCGACGACACCCTGGAATCTCGGCCAACGATGGAAACAATGCGACAACGGAAGAAGTTTGAGCTAATTAAAAAAAATGAGAGGGTAGGTTAATGGTAAGGTGACCAAACTTACTCATCAAAATTTTGTCCTTCTTTGTCCTCCTTAGACAAAAATGTCCGAGATAACTTTTTCATTTTTAGTGTCTTTCTTTGATATTTTCGACATCTGGCTACCTTAGTTGATGCCACTTTGCAAATACGCCCTTAGTGTATCTAATCCACTACCTTTTGAATTGATAAAAAACAGTTCTCGGTAGAAACTTATAATGGTTCTGCCATCTAACTGATGATAAAAAGAGAGAGAATACATTTGCGAACTGTCTTTGAAGTCAACTCTTAACTAGTTCAAATTTAGACGACAACGAGTCAAAAATATACACTGAGATATCTATTGATCGATGGCTTCACAATTTGTGACCCACAGATTTTAGAACATTAAAAGGGAAAAAGTGGCTGGTATGCTTAAAAATTAAAGGACATTATAGTACATCCACCGTTGTTTGCTTACCATTGCAAATCAATGATAAGCATGTATCGATTTTATCAGCACCAACCAAAGTATTCAAAATCATACTTCATAAGAATGCTTCAAACCATATCTAAGGTTACTTTTTTGATTAACAGTGCGGTTTTCGTGTATCAATATCAGTAGCAGTAAATCTGAACCGAAAATCTCAAGTACACAGATGTCATGTATGTATCTACACTAATTTTGAAAAGGCTTTTGATCAGGTTTATAATGCTTTAATTATTAAAAAAATTATAGACGGGTTAATGTGATTAAATTTTTAGAATCAGACTTCAAATCGTCATGCTTTATTTGATTGATCAACAGCGTGGTTTTTTGTGTATCGAGATCAGTAGCAACGAATCTGTTGTTTTTTTAAATTTTGTAACGAAAAATTTCGATATATCGCAATACATTTTCATCGGTAGATATATATATTTTTATTAGTGGAAACATAATTTATCTGGCAGGTGCTAGTAAAATTATATTTTTTCAACTTTATAATATATACATTTTAATGCGATATATAAATGTTTCAGTGCATGTGTATTTTTCAGTAAAGTTATATTGAAATCATATGCTGCTCTATAATATCTATGAAATTCAATTTGACAGTTGCGAAACGACCATTTCCTGGTTTAACGCAAACCTAACCAATGAAAATTATAGAACTAATTATATTTGCAGAACTTTCATTAGATCAAGTCCAAAATACAAACTAAACAAACTCATCTCTCTGGGGAAAATAAGCAGAATAAGTACATACAGACGTCGCATCTCGCATTACAATATGTTTTAAAAATATGATAGCTATTCTTACCGATATTACTACGGATTTCTGATATAAGAGTCATAGTATTGAATTTTGGTCAAAAGGAGAGCGCAAAAAAACAAGTATCACTTCTCAGAAGAGATGATTGTTTTTGCGCTCTCCTATTGATCAAATTTCGGTTTATATGTTCCTAATTTAAGTGCTAGTGCGAACGCAAGATTATCGAGCGTTCCCACTGCAACGGCACCCATACGATTTTATTGCTTTTGACGAGGATTTTCTACCTCTGAGAAGAGATAATTGTTTTTGTGCTCTCCTATTGGTCAAAATTCGTTTTAGATATGCTTCAATCAATTCTGTAATATTGTTATAAAGAGTCTTAATATGAATGATGTAGATTCTAAAGTCCCTGATTTAATGATAAAGGTCAAACTGTAACAATCAACGGTGAGCGCTATAGTCGCTTAATAACCGCATATTTTTGGCACGAAATTGAAGATATCGATGTGGAAGGCATGTGGTTAACTTGCCACACGTCGGCTGCAACGTTGGAAGTTTTATGCATTATTTCACGTTTTGGTGACATCAAATTGTGGGGTTACCCAAAGAGTCGTGTCTACACCGACGAATCTAAATCGTTTGCGCGGCTAAAAACCAACAAGTTATAGCCGAAATTACGCCCGAAATGTACGAAAAGTCATCGAAAATTATCTCAAAAGGATCAGCTACCATCAAATGTTTTTTTTAAAAACCCTTTATAATTGATCTTAACGTAGACATAATTTTACACAGTTACACGTAATAATATTAATATTGCAAAAATATATAGAATCTTAACTTAATAAATAAAAGTTGAATCATAATTCTATGTTGCAACTTTTAACCCAATTTTCCTACTCGCTGCGAATGATTGTAAATGAAGACAGTCTCATCGTGGTCTTTTTTACTACGACTCCCTCAACTGTAAAACGGTAGAAAACTATACGAGAAAGGTAAGAACCGGTATAGTTTTTTATAACGCCGGAGCGTTATGCACTGTGCTTTTTAAATGCCACTTTTCGTTTGAGGTTGTAGATTAGATTCAGGTTAAGGCGGAAATGAGAAGTTCAACGGCGAGGTAGCCACTCTTATTGCCATTATCAACAACACGAATAAAACGAACCGATTATGTGTGACAGTGAACTAATGCGATACTTTCCAATCATGTAAATATTTATTTATTTTTATTGGCAATCTACAGTATTGTATTGTGACTAGGGATTCCAATCCCGGGATCCCGAATCCCGGGATCCCGAACGATTTTCAATACCCGATGAGTCCCGGGATTATAAAACATAATCCCGAATTTTTCGGATTGGTTGATTTATCAAGCACAATCGAATTATTATTGACAACATCGTTATATTTCGTGTACAAACTTGCGCGAGTTGCACGTGTCATCTGTGAATCTTTGAGGCTGTGAGTCTGAACGTGCTTTTTCAGCAGCAGGCTGCTTAGGAACCAAAATCAGATCAAGGCTAAATGATAAAACACTTGATGCTTTGATGTTACTTCGTGAGTTTTATTCAAAATAATGTTTTCAATTAATTGTGTATGAATGTACATACCTATGTGCATACATTGTCAAAAGTTCATTTTTTCTTTTCAAATAAATATATAAGACCTTCCCTTTTTTATTTTTATTATATTATTTTCTATTTTAAGTCCAATACTAAAATTATACGTACTTTATACATTGTACGTTATAAAAAACAGATGTAAAAATTTATTGTATTATTCATTTTAAATTATTTTTATCGATAAAATAGCATGAAAATTATCCCGGGACTGGTCCCGGGATCCCGGGATCGACTAATTGCAATACCGAAATCCCGGGATCAAAATTTTGGCCCGGGATTGGAATCCCTAATTGTGACATTTATTTGTAATAAATTAACACGTCCACGACATCAAACATTTAATTTATATATATGCGTACACGAGTCAAACGAAAACCTTAAAATTAATTCCAATATGAATCCTAACCGTGGAGCTAAAAATGGTCATGCATAAATGTCCGCCCACCGAGAGGCGTAATTCGGCGATGATCGCTTATTAATTCAGCAAGTGTGCAAGTAGGGAGTACCAAAACGATGTGTTCTGTGGCAGACTATTCGACAGGGAACGTTATTTTCAAAACAACCCTACTCGCAAGACAATTTGACAATGTTTTAACAGAAGTTGAGAATATCGTGTCCTGGTTATTCTGAACCTGAGACTCAAAAAACAACACTCGAACAAAACATAAGGGCACAGTCACACGCGCAAGTCTAAAAGCTGTTTCATAACACTAAAAAAATAAAGAAATAAACTATTTTTCATAACACAGTCATGGTGACTTACGAGATGAGCTTGGCTCAGTGCAAAATAATAAAAACAAAAACAAGCATCTTTCAAAGGCTGGAACGCGGCCAATTTTTCGTCAGAGCTTTTTTTCCGGTCGGCTATTTTCTAAGCCGATTCGTCGAAACGTCAAAAATAAGCGACGTATCGGACGCACAGTGTACAGAGTGAAAAATCTGCGGCTGTAGTGGGCGTGTGTATTCAGCTGAAGAAAGCGACAGCGGGTTCAAACCCGTACGACGACCGTCTGGAAGCCGGTCAGATTTGTCGCTGATTTTCCAAAATGCGGTGGCGTGGCGAAGCGAGTCGCCAGAACATATTTATTCACGTAATAAAAAAGGACGTGTGTGGTAAATTTGCGGTTAATTAATGACTTATGCGTACACGTATGTTATGTTATGCCACGCGTGGCAAAAAAGAGGTAAAAACACTGCACAATTATGCGAGTGCAATGACAGTAATAAGTTGCATGATAACATGCGAGATTAAAAGGCCAGTAATTACTTTATTTATTTATGGAAAAACACAGGTGTACCAAAATTTGTATGCAATGTGCGAACGTCGGTTATTATCTAGGTATGCATAAATACAATATTTTTAATATCAGTGTGTAAATATTACTTTAACGTGGCGTAGTTTCATCATTAATTAATACGTAATACTGAAACAACGACGAATTAACATAAAACAAATACACAATTCTTCAATATAAATTGTGTTTTTTTTTAAAAAATATATAACGTACAAAAAATTGCTAACATATTTCGGTTTAATAAAAAAAAAAAAAATTTCGCTGCGTAGCATAGTTTATATGAGGAAAGTAATACTCACGTGCTGGATGATAATTAAAAATAAAAAAACGAGTGATTTCAAGAGCAAATCTCGATGTTGAACAGATGACTAGAGAGAAGAGAATAAAGGTGACTAATACTTAACAGTCCTAGGTTCAAATCCCATATGAACTCTATAGTCTATTTATTTTCAAGAGTCAGTGCGCAAGAACATTGTTTAACGCGTAATCATAACATGCTTTTAAATTTCTGCCCTGTGATTGGTCGTTCGCCGTAAGATCAATCGTTTCATTGAGAACGACCAATCACAAGGGAGAAATTTAAGAGCACATTTTGATTACGCGTTAAACAATGTTCTTGCGCACTGACTCTTGAAAATAAATAGACTATAGTATTTTTGAAGTTATATCGTATCTGGGAGATCGGATTATTTAATTATTTAAAATTAAATTGGGACCATTGTAACCTAACAGATGTACCCCAATGCGTCACGATGATCGAAAACAATAATTGTATTATTTCAATACACAAAAATTTATACATATAATTAAAATAATACACAAAAAATCATAAAATATCAAAATGAAATTATACGAACTGGACAGCTCCCCGTAGCTGACATTAAACAGGTCAATATGCAATGACAGCGTATTAACGAGCCGGATGACCACAGTCATAGGCGAGTCCTAGCCCCAGCATTTATACAATTTTAAAGCATCTGCGTATAGAAGAAAATTTAAATTTGTAATTAAAATAACATAAAGAGCAGAGGGCCCAGGTTGGACCCTTGAGGAACACCTGAAGGAGTGAAATATTCTTTCGTCATAGGTTATAAACTGTCTACGATCGCTCAAATGTTAAGGACCCGGGAGGAGGAATCGGCTGGACGAACGATTTGTTTTAAATGAGTACGCTTTTGTATTGGCTCTGACCGTCACTCTCTCTCTCTCCGAGATCAAGATCAAGTGTCTTCTCTTTATTTGATTCCCATATTTATATACATTGACAAATTCCATAAGGTAACATGTACACCATCGATTTGTCCGTTCGATCGACCTGTGATATAACATGTGACGCAACATCTCTTTGTGACAAAGAGAACAAGTATAGTACTGTTTCCAGTTTCAAGTGTCTCATCGATTTATCGTTTCGTTCAAACGAATGATACTGAATCGATCCCTTGTTTGCTCTAATTGCTTTAATATAAACAAACGTTCATATATCACGATTTTAGGGCGATGAACTAATAACGTTGCAGCATTGCAATTGCGTCGCAATTTTATTGAATTATATAATAATAGGAATACAAAATCAGAGTATATAACACAAATAACTCGAGAATAACCGATTTAAATCATCCGCGCCACTGAGGCTCCATAATTTTTTTTAATAATAACCAATGACAAACCTTGTCAAATGCCTTCTCAAAATCTGTATATACGAAGCTTACTTGAATTCCCGCATCGAGAGATTTTATCACAGTTTTGGTGAAAGACATAAGGTTAGTAACAGTGGAACGGGCATGACGAAACCCATGTGCCGAAAGTGATTAAAGACATATCAATGAATAATTATTTCAAACAATTTAATAAAGCCGTATTTAAGATCTGAGAGCTCAGTTTCTTTGATGGTCAGTACTGAAGACCAAGAACAAGAAGAAGGAAGCAACAAATATTCCTCGAAAACCGTCAGCAATATTAAGTGAACCGTCCAATGTTTTATCGTCAAAGATCATCACTTTCGCGTAGCGCGTTTAGTGTTAATGAATTTCCATCTCATTAATTATTTATTTTTGGCAACTTTTGTAATAATCCCGATGACAGAAAATTATCAAACACGAACGAAATTATATAGTTAAGATTCCGATCGATCCTCACAGATAAGTTTTATTAGATTTCCCTAATCTCATGGATGAATATTGTGACGAATAAATAAAATAAAATTAAGCTAGGTCGTGAATAGTGACATCTATTGATCTTAAGCTGTGATAATATTTATAAATAATAATATAGACGTCACTGATCCACAATTGGTTTCAGTCTGGTGTCTCACTACACACTTAGTAGTTGTTGATTGTCTTTACCCCGGTGTTATGGAAGATTTACAATAAATAAGTGTTTAAGACATTTTTATATAAAATAATATCTTAACCCTTTAAATGGAAAACAAGTTCCAATGATTATTCTTTGTACGCCATCATGATTTTTAAAATAAAAATAATATGTAACACACATATAGTAAAATTTTATTTATTTTTTAAAACAATAATATTTTTAATATCAAAAACGTTTGTAAAAACTACAACAAAAAAGCAGCAGCAAAAATAGCAGCAACCACAAAACTCAAGTGAGGTGAATATTCCAGTTCTTGGAACACAGAATATAATTTTAGTGACCAATACAAGTGTTAAGGAAGATTCCTAAGAAATTGTGTGACCAAGTCAAATAAGCAAGTAGCCGAAAATATCACTGACCAACTGATGAGTCACTAATCCATAATTGTTCTATAAACTCGTGCGGTATTCAAGCGGATGACATTGCTCTCACTCTTTTTCTCTGCTCATGTTCATCCTAATTCGAATGGCGATAACATACTATTTACATAACCGTTTAGGCTCTTATAGTTATTGCACTTATCTATATTGAAACACGAGCGCAATCATCACGAAAAGCACATAAAAATAGAGGCAATGATCTTCGTCTCATCGTTCTTCTAAAACTACTCTTGTAATCACAAATAAAATTGCACTACCAGCCCGCAAAAGATCCGTTGCACTGCGGCACATAAACTATTCAAGAGCACCATCCATTCGGTTCAGGGAGGAAAAGCGCGAAAAACTCAGCCGGGCTGCCCGGAGCGGAGCGGGTCGGGCCGTGTTTCCCGATGGCCGATCGGCGAAGTATTGCACCTAGGCACGGAGTCCGAGTGTGTCTGAGTCCCGGTGCCGTTATCCGAAGGAAAACGAACAACAAAGGACACACCACCGCACCACCGGTTCGCTGAACCAGCTCTCGACGGGGCAAACGAACCAGACGGCTGCCGAAAAGCGTATAGACTCTCTTTTTCCACCGGGGTCGCCGAACTCGCAATGAATGGACGGACATACAGACACGAGCGGCGAAAATGACAATTTTTGCAAGGGTCCTCGAACGATACACAAGCACGCATCAAAGCGTCAAATGGTCCGGAGTGGTAACCAGTAGTGCCGGAAGGTCGCTCCGGTACGATTTGTTGAAGATCAGGTAAAATTGATTTGACAGCACATTTTTGAACACCACAACTCAACAAAAAATAACCAATCGTAAACATAAACCGCATTATGATTACCTTAAAGAAGAGTAGCGTTCCGGTACTTTAGAACTACATATTTTTTGGCGAACAGATAGACAGTTTGGGCCGCTGCGGTAGTATTTATTGAATTGCTATAATAGTTACATCGTTATTGAATGTCATGATTCGTTGACCGGTCCACCATAGAATAAGTGTTGCCATCACCGCTATCACGTCAGTATTCCAGAGAGTCGCATAGTTTGTGACTAAATAAATCACCTCTTTACTAATTAAATATTGTAAAGTTCATTTGATAATATTTTGATTGATTTTACAACCGTTATTTAAATCTAAATAAATACTATTTTTAAGATCAATACGACACTACATTCAATGAGGGTTAATTGCCCATATCTGGCACACCATGTATTAGCCTTTCACTGGTCCTTCGAAGCAGCGTTAAGACGATATAGGACAGTGATGGCGAATATTGGGCTACACGCATCGTTTACGGACGGTCTATGTCCAGAAACACATCTTGCGCAAAAACACTGAGAGAAGAGTTGATAAAATTATAATCAGTGCCAATAAGAATATCAAGGAACGGAATATGTGAGGTTGTTATTAAAACATTCCTTGACCTAATCATTGATATATGTAAAATTGTGTCAGTAACGACTGATGAAGCACTCATTTTGGTGGGGAAAAATGTGGAGTTTGTGAAATTGTGTATGGAAGCTATTAAACATCTACTTGTTCCATCAGAAGGTATCGTATGCCAATGCAGGATTCACAGAACTAATTTAATGTCAGTTGTAACAAGCGAGAATTTTCCATAATTTTACAGAAAGTTAATACAATGGACTGATCATGTTCAAAATGTAAGGTTAAAATATTTTTTGAGGATAAGAATCTGACAGACTTTATTCAACTCGATACAAAAAAATCGAGTCTGCTGCGGGACATGAACTCGCAGCCTCTAGATTATTAATCTAGCTTAGCGCTATTCCAGCCTTTAATGTATAAATAAGCAAGGGGCAAAAAATCGTATGTAACCTAACGCTTAGATTAAATTTTGAGTGAGCAGCGGGGCGAATTGCATCAAACGCTGCTTTATTTTGGGCATTTTACCCTGTATTATTTGCCAAAATATCTTTTGATAAAATCTTGTTACAGCTTACAACTATTTTTTCAAGTATTAGTGATTATACAAAGCGCACAATTCCCAGCATATTTTACAAAAATATGAGCGGTCAACTAAGGACGTCATTTCAGCTTTTTCCAGGAGGGGGCAAGAGTTGGCCAGTCAGTGATTTTTTTTTAATATTTCAATTTCATTAAAATTTATAGTATTTCAATAAATGACACGCATGTTTCTGGTCAAATTCAAAGGGGGGGGGGGGGCAAATGCCTTTGTCTGCTCCTCCCCGTGTCGTCCCTGCGGTCAATGTCCGATTAACGTTATAAACTGCACAGTAATGCATGCGTATAAGTGTCCAAGTCAACGTACCGACAATGAAGAAAAACGAGGGGAAAGAATTCCTGCTCCCGATAAAGTACACACAAACACACATGTCGACTCCCTCGAATTAAGCAGTGTACAGCACTCGGTATTTACAGTTTTCGACCCTTTTCTAAGCTCTCGAGATTCGCGGAAAATATAAACGAGCGAGACCAATCAGGCGTCGACGTGTATATAATTATACTTCAAAGCAAATATAAATCTGAACAAAGAGATGGTTCAACTCGTTCCTTCGCCGGAGTATTGATTAATCCAGATGGGGAACGTAGAGAGAGTGGAAGCATTGGAAATCAATTGATGTAAAAAAATATATATAGGTCAAAAAGTACAAATTTTCCAGACGGTCCTATCCCAACGTCATTGGTGGGTACTTTTTTCCCAAAATCCCTACCCATCGCCCCATACCCACAAAAACACCTACCTCCCGCTGACATAGGGCGAAAGCGGTCGATAAAATTACGCAACGCGCTACTTGTCAGCATTCAATAATCGGCGAAGCAAACACACAAAGGTCGAGACCCTAGGATCCGCCATAGCAATAGATAAGCGATTTATTAATTTGCAAAGATAAGCGCGAGCAGTCTAAGCACCTGAAGCATGAGCGATGACCTCTCGGAGGTTGAACGGGTCCTCTAGGTCAGTGGTCCCCGCTAAAATTTGAATGAACAAAACATATCTACAGATTGATCGCGGCCAAGCTCACTGATCCCGATGGGAAACGTCGTCCTAGGCGATTCGGTCCACAACGGTCTTTGGACCGGCCCTTTCGCCTTCATGAACAAATTTGAAATTATGATTTAGGCGGTGACGAACCAAGTAGTGGGGATCGCTGCTCTAGGTGTAGCGGTACAAAAAATGTCCTCGAACGAGAGCAGATCGATGTGGGAAGCTCACTTTGCTAGTTCAGGTTCAACGGCATCCAAATATACGCGCAGAGACATCGGCGCGAAACGCCAACTAATTACCTTTGTTTTCTCTATTTTGAATGATGATTAGGTATCTCGATATACTATAATTAAGGCGAGCGATCGTCTCTTTGGACGGAGCTGTTCTTTGTCAGATTTGCGTGCCAAAGAAAGATTTTTCATCGTGCCAAACATTATGAATAGTAACACATTCGTACAATAATGAATTCATTATAATCTGGGGTATAAAACATTAGTTTCCGAGCCAACTCTGCGTGTTATTACTTCAGTAATCAAGAAAACCGGAAAACATTGATCAGGGCCGACGAAGCACTTCAAATGCTTCAAGATAATAGAAATTTTAAAAATGTGCCGCACATGCGTAATAAAAACAAAAAAAACACGTTTATGAATATTGTTTCGCTAGCGATCGATAAAAATGTAACTATAATATACTAACCGACCGTCAAATCACTCATTCGCTGTTACGTCACTGGCAAACTCGATCACACACCATGTAAGTGAACATTTTTTGCAAACGCTCATGCGGAACGTTTGCATCTCTGACACGTTCTTAATTCGTGGACGAGTGTATCCATCACACAAAGAATACGAACGCAGATTAGTTGAACATCTCATGCAATGAACGATCTCTCGATCTAGTCACAAAAAGAAGCGGATTCTGTCTCTGTTGGGTCAAAAGGTTAAGTCAACCAGTAATACAACAGGGTCAATAAATTCATGCATACGTGTTACAAACCACCAATTGGTCGTTATCGTTTATGATTATTGCTTGAGTGCGATTGTTTATCGCTGGCCACCTATGTCCTTTATTATAAAAAATAGCTAGCGTTTCGTTAAATCTGGCACAAAGCGTGATACAACCTTATGATTATAATATATAATAAAATAAAAATTTAATTACAGTAGACCCCCCAATAACACTTATTTGAATGCCCGCTACTTGTGTGAGCGAGCTGAAGGATATCTCACCACACGAGTCCGATTCGTATTGCAAAAAAATATATGAATATTTTCTAGTCCGTTAACTACATGCACCCAAATAACACGTCCCAGTTTATCGTGCTATTGGGGGGTCTGCTATATGTTATTTACCTAAACTTAAATGCCATTTTTTGTAGATTATTATGATTAAATAATACATAATTGACTAATTTGTTTTATTTAATATACATACTTAATAATCTTAATCTCTAACACATATTTTCGAGTTTCAGATTAAAATTAGTATGAATTTTAAATTATTTTGTTTTTTTATCTACAGTTCAGGGTTGTGCAAAATATACATTATTGAAAAAATCGCTAGTTTATTATAAAATTAAATAAAAACAACACATTTATAAATCATCATGTACTAATTTTCATAAACTTATTTTTGAGAGGGGGGGGGGGGCACACCTGATTAATGCCTCGGGTACCACGTTTCTCAGCACCGGCCCTGCTCTTCAAATATTTTCACTCAGTAGAACGATGAAATTGATTATAAACTTTCTGTAAATTCGATACAGAATTGTTATTTATGTAGAATAAATAAATAATTTTTAAGCGTTGAGCGGTGGTCAAGCGATCCAGTAAATATGTCGTTGCAAACTAACATTTGACACTTTGAACACGCGTCATTATTGACAGCTGTCTGATTTAGTGTTGCCAATATAAAAAATTCGAATTGGATCAACCTGTATTTACTAGCATGTTGACAGTTGAAACGGATAGTTAACCTAGTCGACAATAAATGTTATATAAATACACCACTGACCGAAACAACACTATAATCTCTTTTGAACTTTCTCTATCGTAAAGGAGTCACATTTACCTCAACTTAAGCTGTGTGTGGAATATGTAATCAACGGAAGCTATTCGAAGTTTCATAAAATATGTATTCGAATCTATTTTATGGAACAGGTACTGTCACAAGTTGTTTTTTTTATTCTTTCATTACGACATGAGTTTAATTGGGTCACAGTGTTCCAGCCCGTGCGCTCTAATGAATCAGATTCCGAGTAAATTTTCATTGGGTTTTCGTCCACGTGAACAATGTCCCCAGTCCATTGGAAAACTTTTTAAACGAATATAGGGGATTTAGATTTAAGTACGGTCGAGAAACTATTCCAAGCTATTGTTATTGTAAATGAAACTGGTATTACAATAATTATACTAAAGCTAATATTAACCATGTTTAAGCTACTATATTGTATTATGTAGTACCTTAATATTTAACTAAGAAATAAAGTATTTTTATGACGCGTGTGACTTTACGTCAATTTCTATATAGTTTCATCATTTATGATGAAACTATATCGAAAAATATAAACCGAGATGCACAATGCGTTATCTAGGATGACGCATTGGGCATCTCGAATTTTAACAAGTCAGAAGAAGAGCGTTTGCGCGTTCGCAAAATCGAATTAGGCGAACACCTACACAAAGGAGAGAGAGGAACAAAGCAAATGTACGTACAGGCGTATGCTTACCTATACGAGTCATATGCGCGAGCGTTCCATCCGAACAGAATGGATTCTTTGAAAGAACGATGAGTCGACCGACCGTCAATGACTAGTTACAACTATAGCGACCCAAATTATAATTTTGTATAAAATCGTAATAGTAATATAATAAACCGCGTTCTAATTATCGGCAATAGTTTATTGTGAAACACCTTTGCGGAAGATGTGAATCTGATTCGTAACGAAACATCGTCACGCAAGTGATTGCATCATCCGCAGTCGATGCGATCCGTTTCCCGTGCATAGTAAGTTCTGCAGGCTAATGAAGACCAACGTTAAGAAACATTTCACACCTAAAAAATTATTCAAATTAAATAACTATTTTTTGTATAACTACCACTTCGCTTCCGACTTGGAATAACGAGGGTTCAGCCACTCGCACGTTAAGCTTAAGCAATCACCAACTCCCTACGACTACGAGATACATACTACTTCATATAAATCTTAAGTAAATCAGATAAATAGGAGAAAAAAAATTGTTGAATTTAGAGAACCACTGTTATACTGAAATTACTTCATAGAAGACAATTTATGTAAGTCAGAACAGGCAAGTACACATAAAATACCAGGGAAACGCCTCTAGTAGATGTTTCATTCACCTCAAAGCGGTTTTCCACAAATCTAGTTTAGATATAACCGGAGGCGTACACATTGTCAATTATTTCTTCAAATTCTAACCAATTTGGTAATAACATTTTTATCAAAAATGGCAATACGCGGATTTGGGAATATAAAATTCCACTTAAAATTAAAACAAAATACGTTGATTAATAATATTTTTTAGTACAGTAAAATAACAAATGACGCATATATGCGCTTCCCGACGTTAACGATGTATTTAATCTCAACGCCTCAAATAATGATGGCATTAGTAAATATTTAATTTTAATGGTGTAAATATTTGAAAACCCACGAGCAGCAAAAATTTGAGATACAATTTTTGTGTTAAATTTGACTGCATTTGACGTTTTAGAAATTGTTTTCTTACTTTTATTAGTAAAATTTACCAACTTTACAGGAAGCGCGGCTTTTTCATGCTTAGAAATTATGTAACCATAAAACCAGAAAAATATGTAGATATATTAAATAAATAGCATGAAGGGAGGAATATTTTAATCACAGATTCGGTTTTCTTTATCTCACGGAGGAATAATTCATGAAAATTGCAACTTTATTGACTATAAGTCACATCATATATGTTGCTACTATGTACTTGCTTGTGGTTGTTAACAGGGTTGAGCCGAGAATGTTCAGCGCCCCGGCCTCTAAAAAAACAAAGGTCATTTGGATTTTTTTCCCTGAGAGCTAAATAAATGGTCATCACGGAAATATATTTTTAAAATCTATTTCGTAAATTTATCTCCGTGAAAGCTAAATAAAATTTTGTCATGGAAATATTTGTTCAAAACCTATCTCGGATTTTTTTAATGAGATCAAATTCCTGAGAGCTAAAAAAAAGGTTGTCAGTGAAAAACTTGTTCAAATAGCATATCCGAATTTTTTTCGAGGAATCGAGGAGATATCAATACCGTGTTAAATATAATCAAATGGGCAAATATAATCGCTTCGGGCTACCGCCAGTTGTAACGCATTGGGCCTGTCATGTTGTAACGGTAGATTTATAATAAAAAAATTAGCACTGAAGCAAAGAAATTAAATCGTAGTTGAACAAAAAATGGTCAGCCCCGGATATCACCGCCGAGCAGGTAGTGTATCTCCGCGGTGTATTTCCGCATATTCCAGCGGAAGATTTAAAAATACATAAACAGCAAGGGGTTTATGATTTAATCTATGAATTTCAAGCAGATAAGTGTCTAGATTTTGACTAATAATTATCAATTTTATCTAGAAAAAAATCAATTCAAAAACGACTGTATCAATAATAATAAAAATTTTAGAAAAATTCTTGCGTATCAAATGCGATTGAAAGCTTTCCAATCTCGAGAAATTTATTATTTCAGATTTATTGGATAAAAAAATATGAAGTAGACTCCTTAAAACATTGATATCTTTAATGTCAGCTACGAGGAGCTGGTCCGGTTCGTTTAATTAATTTTTAATATCTTATTATTTTTTATTGTCTTTTATTTTTTTAAATGTGCATTGAAATAATTAAATATTGTTTTACGAACATCGTGACGCATTGTTGAAACCTATTAGGTAACGGTGGTTAATTTAATTTAAACATATACATATGCGTTTATAATATATTCATATTATCATTATTTTACTGCACCTATCACTTCCCAGCACGAAGATCTCATGATTAGCATGAACCATGGGATATATGAGCTGTATCTCAATGTTTCAATTGGTATCTTCAGATTATTTTAAAATTGGAATTTTTAGCCATACATCAATATTAGCTTTAGAATAGTTTAATGCAGTAACATTTTCCTAATTACTGTAGATTAATGCACTTCTAATATAAAAAGTATCTAATTTAAGAAGAGTAGGGTCCGTGCCCAGTTTGCGAAGGTTGCTTTCACGCGGTTGGAAACCAAACGGCGTGGCGTGGTGTAGCCGAGTTTATGATTTAAACAATATATACATCCTTCAGTTTTAGTTAGGCTAGTCCGTACGTGTACGCGAGTCATGTTATTATTGATCAGTTGTCTTATCAACAAGCTTTGCAGACCAGTGGTCTGCTCGAATCAATTCGGGGAAGTTTTGAAAGGGAGTGGTTACTTTGAGAGGTGGATCAATCGTCCATATGATCGGATGACGTCACACGCCTAAATTTTTATTTACGTTTGCACAGCAGCGAACCGGGAAGTTTTCAGGCAGCCAAGGTCGCGACGTTGCGTCACGTAGCGGAGTTTTCCGCGTTTTTCGTATTGCGCAATCCGCAGGGATCCGAGCCAAGGTCGGTTCGAGATTTTCCGTTTTTAGTTCGCGCTGTCGTCGACGGGCCGGGGCGCTCGGATCGGTCCGTGGAAAACGAACGCCATTACAGCTGTGCGCGGACAAAGAGAAACCTCCGACTGACCTCTGACCGGAGCTACCGCTGGGGCCGCAAGCCGGGTTATAAGCGGGGCTCGGGGCTCGCGGGGGGCCGCGGCCGCTTGTGCCTGGCGCGCATCCTCCCCCGCACGAGCGCAGATCGACGTCCCGAATGACCGCACCCGTGCGCTCTCTGCTCTACACTGTGCCGCTCAGCTGTTCGCACACACCGACACACTGCCCCCGCCTCCGTCGCCCCACCCGCCCGCAGCGCGCATCTTCCCTCTCACTTGCTCGATCCTTTCGATCGACAAACCCAACGATCGAAGCCAATTGAGGCCGTATTTATTAGTAAATTGAATCGATTTACATCTGGAAAAAGCAATACTTTTAAACAAAATGCGCTCTAAAGTCTTATTTCATCAAGGACGTCCGACTGTCAAACGCGCGCATGCATGCTCTATCTCCCTCGCACGCTTTATTTTGATTATGTCGACTGGTGACGGCCAACCGTCGGATACGTGCGCCCGTATGTGATCGATACTCTTTCCGCAGCGCCGTCTTGGCTTAAATGACAAGTGTCATTTTACAACACGTAACGTCAGACTATGTTTGTCAACTAAGTTACTAAGATTATCAAAATTATTATTTATCATCCAATATTATGCCACCGTTTTTTCCAACCCACAAAACAATTGTAGAATGTACAATCTAGTAATCTTTAGCTCACTTTTTATGATAAATACAGTAAATAATATAAGCAATTTAGATACAATGTAAAGGTAAAGGGGAATCCTACATTATTCCTCAAGACCCAAAAAATACCGAGAGGCAACTTTCATAAATAAGTAATGTACAGGTTGATCCAATTGTTGGCGGCACTGTAAATCAGACAACTATCAATAATGATGCGTGTTCAAAATGTCAAATGATAGTTTGCCACAACACATTTACGAAATAGATCGCTTAATCACCATTTGCCCAATTGTGTACACAAAAAAATTAGATTATGGGCAATTTCATCGTTCTACTGAGTGAAATTTTTGAAAAGATTGGAAGCATAGCTGGCGCTAAGAAACACGGGACCCGAGGTAAGAATCAGGTACGGGGCCCCCTTCCAAAAAACTTAAAGTAAAGGTAAAGTAAAAATTAGTACATGATGCTATCATTCCATTTAAGACTATATTTAATTAGTCATCGTGCTATCAGTGTATTATGATAGTTGAATTTAGATGAAATCTTTAACCAGAATCAAGATGTAATAGCATAAATAATTATAATCTTTACTAACACTTTAATTATCTGACAACAGCCTAATATGTGTTTTACTGAATTGGAACTAGAAGCAACCAGCTGAACATCAAAAATATATTTTTCTTTGAGGTAATGTTTTCTTTTTTTAATTCATGCGTTGCTCTTTTATTTTATAGACATAAAAACAGCAATATTTTAATTATTTCCCTTTTAAACATTTAGGCAATTACTTTAAAGTCGCTATGAATATTCTATTGGAAATAATCAGGGCGGATCAAAGGATTGAATTGACCCGGGCGATTTGGATAAGGTGAGTAGATTTTGAAAATATCAAAGGATATTTTTGTTCGTTTACGGATGCTGGTGGGAGCTAAAAAAAAGATCACTTCAAAACAAAAATGTCTAAGGTGACCTATTTTTGTAACTCCCACCAGCATCCCTAGTTAGAATAGATGAATTTATAAATTTAATTTTAAGAACATGAATGAAGAACAAAGGAGGATCATTTTTGTAGTGGCCGTTGCATCGTTCCAAAGAAATATCGGGCGATACTTGATTTGCCACTGGAAATTAATATACATTACCAAAATTATTTGTTAAAACATACTGTCATGCTTTTATTTTATATATTAACAGGATAAGCTATTGTAGTTGCCTTTATTTTTAGCTTCCAACACTCGATGTTAATTATATCATTGACTTCGAAATAATAGATTATCTATGTATTATTCTTAATATTAACTAATAGTTCATTAATTTATTATTTATGCAGAGAAAACTTTACTTTTTCACTAATCTAATTAGTAGTTTTTTTATAAATGTGTTTTTTATGAGATTTAATTATATCACGGTCTTTTTTATTTATAGTTTTTATTTAATATGTGTTTATTTTTAAATTATGTTGTAGTATCGATTTGCGGACAAACCATGGATTATTTCAGTAGTTTTATTTAATACATACGAGTATTAATTATGTATCCATCAACCAAAAAAACATATGAAATTACAAGTCTTATTAAATATTTATACATTAGTGTTTTTTTTTTAATTTTATTTTACTTACTTTTACAGCTTAACATATATGTTCCACACTCTATAATACTTGCATTGTATGTTTCATTTTATATATTATTTTATAAGTTTCATCACTTTCTGACTTAAACTATTAGCTGATTAGAATTTCCGTGAATTTTTAACCCTAGCCCCTATTTCACATTGTGTCAGACACCCTTATCACAGACCGTCACAATTCCGCTAGCACCTCTCCTTTTTACTCTAGTGATTTTTTAAATAGCTGCTATGTTGAAACAATATGATCGATTGCTTGGCTATCTAATTTGGCCGAACCCTTCGAAAAAAAAATACGCAATCTATTTTGGTAGTTATTGTGTCGACAAAAACGTAATAGTGCATATACTATATAATTTAGTTTAATGTTTTTAATTATTTTATACACGAATTAAAGATATAATTAAAGTATAAGCCTATTAGGTTCAGGGTACCATTTTCGAATTGTTGCGCTGTTATTAGATTGTTCACCACTTGCTTGTATAATAGATGTTGATTGTATTTACCCCGTTGTAACGCATATCATGCGTGTCTAGATGTAACATTTTGTCAATATCACCTAAAAATTTGAATTAGACTAATCTGGAAAAAATAAATTAAATTTGTAATATATTTTATAAAAATACGTCTTAAGCAAATAATAAAGATGTCGATGTAGGTAAGGGCGCATTGTGTGGTGATGTAAAATAAATAGTAGTTTGTTGCTGTTCCCACGATTTATGTTACAGTGCGTACGTAAGATGTTTACCTTTCCATTTAATTTTTGAATAAAATGTTTGGCGGTCATGGCCGATTCTACAAATGTTCACGAAAAGGTTTGCGATCGCCTCTACCAGCTGTTCAAATTGTCTTTCGTAGTTCCAAGAGTGTCCGCTAGATGCGCCACTTCTTCTCAGCTGTGAACGATAACAAACAATCCAGGATAGAAAAAAAACAAAACGCCATTTTGAAAATGGCGTTTAACCCCATTTTGTTTGATTTACGAATGTTCATGTCAGGCATATGTTTCAATTTCAGGTGTTGATAACGCGCGATTATTGCGGATGTCAATGTATCGCGTTGGTAAGTCGAAACGCCAACTATTCGATCGCTGCGCCAATTGCGTTATCCGTTTCGAAGCCAAGGTTAGGTGGTTTTATTTATAAACCGATTCGATGGAACTTTGAATTCGATTTTAAAAAAGAAGTATGCTAAATGCCTCGACTTTGAACGTCGGTTAACTCGTATGCGCGTTTAGGGCTTCGCGGATTTAAAAATAAACAGACTGTACGCAAATGTCAAATTGACATAATATTATGCACATAACATGTTATTATCTTTCGCACACTGTTGCGCGTTACATAATCATAATCAAATTAGTTATTCTTAAAATAACTCGTAAAGGTTTCCAAGTCGTATACAATTTGACATTTATAAGTTGTCACTTTTGTAGAATTATTACAATGATGAAATTCGTCCAAAAAATAATAGTCGTTAATATTATTATTTGTTTACCAACTATACTACAATATTTCGAATGAAATTTTCAAAACCTTATAATTAAACAATATAATACTTATAATTATACCTGAGTGACTAGTGTCGCTCCAAAATCCATGGTTTTTTATGTGCCTTTGTTTTGTTTCGAAATCCGAGACAATGACACGCTTCTTCTTAACAAAAAAATGCTTTTATGCATTAGAAAATAGATTGTTTATCGGTTATATCTACTATGACAGAAATACGCAGAATTCGTTCATTGACCGAAACAAAATGTTGGAAAGGCCCACCCTTTATTATCGTTTAACGCTTATCTCAAAAGCAGGTGTGCGTCGCAAATTGTAGTGAAGTTATAAGTTACATTTTTGTGTTTGTTGTATCAAGACGCAAAGTTTTATCTCGGTCAATTCAATAGTTCGATCGCTGTTAATTTATTTCTAGTTGTTTAATTTATACACAAATCTGCAATAAATAACAACGATACAGATCCAATCTTATGTATATTAAATTCGTTTCAATCATTACTAGCTATTGTATGTACTAAAAATTCGATTGCGATTATGAAAGTTATTATTACATAATTAAAATAATTACTTTTCAATGAATGCACTAATTGGTTAAATAAGGAAATATCGGTAAAACCGAAAAGAAAATCACTAATATATTTGAATATTTAAATACTTCTTCAATTTTTTATTCAATATTCGAATAGTTGAAAACAACGACTAATTGAGAAACCAAATTCCAATATAAAAACTATAGCTCTTAAACTGTTATCTATTTCATTGAAACCATTCATACGATTGATCATTTTTCAAAAACTATTATTTAATTTACAGATAAAATATATTTTAACTTTAAACGTAGATTAATAATCTGTTGCATAAATCAGAGAAGTATATATGTTTTAGGATGGTTTAATAATTATTTAAGAAATAGAAAGCAAAAGTTAAAATACATAATGCCTATACAACAAAGATAATAATATCTCATGGTGTACCACAAGGGTATAAATTAGGACCGTTATTGTTTATAAAATATACTAAATATAAAAATAACACCTGTTTGCTGATTACTGGTCGATAGATTAAATAACGAATTGAGTACAAAATAAAGACGATTAAAGAATAATGTACTTGATTATCAGTTATAAAGAAATGTTAGATAATAATATAAATATACTTGTAGATAATTATAGTATAGATATAATTAATTGCTAATTTAGGAAAATTATAGATAAAATTTTTTTAAGTTAATGTAATAATTTTATCTATAATTATTCCTAAATTAGCAATTATAACTATAATATAATTATAAAAAAATAGGTATAACATAAAAATGTTATTACTTTACATCACTTTAATTATTGTGCAACAATATTATACATGATTAATGATTCAGATAAGAAATTACAAAATAGGGCAGTAAGAGTAGTTTTTATTAAAAATAGATTTACTGATTGTAAAAGTATTATTGAAAAATTGTATGTTTGAGGAATATTGAAAATGAATACTTTAGATTTTTATGTAAGAAAATACGACATGAATTTGTTAATATGTCTTGGACAAACCACATAAATAAAAATTTAGCGGGTTTCATTAATGGAATAGAGAAACACCTTGTGCATTAGGTATCTCAATTATAATAATACATATGTAGTTTTGCTTGTTTCCATTTGTCTTATTTTGTATGTATATAGGTATATTTTTGATTTTGTTTCGTTACATTATTCACTTTGCTATTAGCTAAATAAATAAATAAAAAAAGTATGTATTTCTGTCTCCGAGTTCGAAATAAATGAAGAATCGCTAAAATGGCGTAAAACTACCGAATGTTTCAAATTGTTGTGTTAAGCTGTTTCGAGTGAAGGGTCAATATATGATTCTTGATTTTCTATTGTAATATATTGCTAAAGCTTCTTGTGAGTATGTGCGAGATTATGAGCGCAAGGTGCGAATTATTGAGTGCGAAACAATCATTGACAGGCCTAAATCTAGTACTAAATTAAATTCCAACATTATAACAAAATTGCCTCATCAATGATAATTTATTTCGTGCCGTTGGACCGCAACAGGAAAAGCAATAATGTCATTTATGTAGTGCTATTGGATATAAATAATATTTTTTAAACATATGGGTATTTTCTCTAGCGCAATAAAATTGTTTTCACTGGCGAAAAGTACTCAAAAAACTAAGCTTGAAATTTTTTATCACATTTTAAATATAATAAAAGTTATGCTTCTAATAAAGTCGGACATTTACAATACCTACTAGTATATGTTGATCGTTACGCTGTTGTAACGCATTGGGCTAACGCCCGTCATATTAATATAGCAATAATAATATTATCACCCTAAGATAACATTCTTTGTTTCGTCATACAAAACTGCATTACCAAAATTATTTTACAGCATATCATATTTTTATTACTCAGTTAAGTAATAAAGGGTTCAATCACACTCATAACCGAAAATAGAAATGGAGGTTATTCATGTGATTAATAATTCAATAACCTTGGCATTGTTTTCTTTAGAGTTCGTTTGTACTATATTTGGAAATTTTATTTCACATGCAAGCCTTGAATTGTTTTTCAGTTCAGATTTTCAGGCAGACATACAAGTATTGATTAGTATAATGTTACTTTACCATAACTAATCTATGTTGTAAATCACGGGGATGGGTACGGGTCTGAAGCGATTTCACACCACGGCCACACTTGTATCACCATAGAAACGGTAGTTTGTAAACATAGACTATTGAACTTAACAGTTTCGTTGCATTCATATTCGCGTAGTTTTAAGTCGTCCCAAATACAGCTAACATGTTGGGGGATAATTTAGCCGATAAAGTGACGGAATATCACATTTTGAATGAGCAATTGATGTCAAAAGCTTTGGCATTATTGGACAGTGCGAATAACATAATGGTGAGTGTAATATAATATTTTCATAATATTAAAAATATTAATTGCAATGTTAAAAATAGGGTGCCCATGATACTATTGAAGCAAAGAATAGTTTGAAGAAAAATCATAATTTTCAATTTGAGTCTTTTGACAGTACACTAGCTTATTGTAACAACGTGGATTTTTCAAAGTTTAATTCTGATTCGTTTGTCGGATCGGTCAGTAACACTGATGAATTGACGGTGAAGTATAATAATGAAAAACCAGAGGATAAAATCAAGTTTACTTTTCCCGTCGAGTACGGAAAGAACGAGTGCGATCTTTTGGATTTGGAGACTGATAACGTTTCGGAAGTTGACGAAGAGAAAAACAGACGAAAAGATCAAGAAACGATTGAACGAATTGTTGAAAATCAATGTGCTTCCGATAATTTGGTGCAGCGACTTTTGAAGACTAAACTTACGATACAACAGAATTCAAATAAGGACAATAAAACTGCCGAACATCCAAAGACTGATAAAATCGACGATAAAGTGCAAAACACCTGCGTAAAGGTATTGAAGAACAAGATTGAAACATTAAACGATGAAGTGCATTCATGTCAAGACAAGCTTAAAAAGAAGGTTAAATTTCTATTTTATTAATTATTTTATTGTCTGGGAGATCTCTATTGTGTCTTGGAGATCGGAATTAGTGATTATTATATAATTATAGTTCAGATTCATCGCAGATTAGGTTATCCTAGATTTTCCTATTTGTGATGACTAAATAAAATATTGTACATTAATTTGAACTTATTATGATATAAAAAAATGTAGATTTTAGAATGCGAGGAGTTGTCTAAGCAAAATATGACATATCAAGATAATAAACTGCGATTAACAACGCAGATTAATAGTTTAAAATCTCAACTCTACAAAAGAGATGAGAAGTTATCTACATTAAATACAAAAATACAGGTAATTTCATGAAATATAATAATACTATTAATATAATACAAAAATGCGCTTTGTTTTCAGGCGCTTGAGACTGAAAATCGATCGTTGAAATCGGAGCATGACGCTCTAATGAAGGCCACGAAGGACGCGGCTCAAGAAATTTCAGGTACAGAAGTAAGACTCACTAGAGCACTCAAAGAAATATTAACACTTAAAGAAGCACTAAATAATTGCAAACAAAGCGAAAAGGTAACGCTGAATATTTGTTAATTTTTGATCTACACTGATTGTGTTGCTCATTCGTTGTTACTTTATAAAGGAAGTCAAGGAGATCTCGAGAAAGCAGTCGGAGAAACTGGCGTCGGGGATAGCAGCTGCTGAAAAAAGAGAGAAGACGTTATTAACGGCAGTCAAGAAACAATCGATATTGATAGACAATCTTAAGAAGCAAGTTGTTTACTTAATGGGAAAGATGGATTTGGACGCCTCGGAAAGGCATCTGGACCGCATTCTTAAATGGGAACACAAATAAAAAATAAATTGACGCATTTTATCGATTTATTATTATAGTCAATTATATCACAGTTTGTTGCGATAGTCACAAGCATCGCAAGTTGAAAAAGATTATCCTATTGTAGGTTATAACTAATTTTTATCCCATAGTTTTATAGGTACGACTCTGTAAAATTATACATAATTCATGAGCATCAAGTTTCAAGATGTTTTACCTTAAAAACTGGAGATCGATATATATATAAATAGCTAATGTAATAAGAAAAACAGTGAAGCGTACTTTTCTGTATATACATATGTATAAATAATATATAATCTTATCATGGAATTATTTATTTTTATTACATAACATAACAATCAATTATAATTATGTCCGAGGTAGTAATAGATCGAGAAAACTGATTACATTGTACAACACAGTTTCAGATACTAAGATACAATAACCCAATTTTTATTTTTATTCATTTCAATTAATGATAGTGATCAATTATGATGAGTTTTAGTCTCTACATTGCAAACAAGGATTATTTAAATAAAGTGATATTATATGAATTATGAACCCTACAAAAAAGTAATTTGTATTAACCGCTTGGGTTCTGCACATGTGTGGGATTTTCGATTTTCAAAGATGGAATAATGTATTCAATTTATTGTTATTAAATTTTTAAAAAACATGTTTATTTCGAGTAAATGTTCTTAAAAAATAAATATTTTTATTTTAATACTTATTATTTACATAAAAAAGAAAGAAAATAATACCGATTTTTTAACAACTTTCGAAAAATATTTCAGGCTTCAAGTGGGAAAGGTAATAAATGAGCAAGTGTAAGAAAAGAAATTGACTACTGACAAATAATACACAAGCAACTAATTGTTACTCGAAAATATTTTTTATGCCTTTATAGATTATACTTATGATGAATATACAATTATTATGAATTTATTCTCTAGGTAACATTATTGGATTGTTAAAAGCTATTTTTTCATATTAGAAATCAATACAAAACTGCTAATTAATATAAAAAATAAAGTGATTTTTTGTTATAAATGATAAAACTGACTATTAACAAATTATTAGCAATTAATCAATATGATTTTGAGTAATTTTTATAAGAACAGTAATTTATGCATTATAACATATTTTACCAAAAATAATTATGTCATAGAAAAATACTGATTATTTTAATCAGTGCACTAGTTAATTTGGTTATTGTATTTTGTAGAAAAAATATATCAAATACGTTGTACAATGTTGTATATATACACACATGCTACAGTGAAGTTATATTTTCGCTAGGATGGCTTTCATAAATTATGTCACAGGTTTAGGGGGGGGGGGGGTTCAAAAACTATAGTTAGTTTTAGATTTTATATTACAACAAGTTGGGTTTGGTTAGATCGTTTAGGTTAGGTTTGGGTTTGAGCATTTTGGCCTTAACAGGTGTACAGGAGTTAGCAAGTGGTGTTCACAACTGTCAGTTGAAAACCACCACTTATAACCCCTCCCCTATAAATGATAGTTTAGGTGGCTTCTGTAAATTGACACAGGTTTAGGGGGGGAGGGTCATTGGAATTATGAGTATGAAACGAACAGAAGTCTGGCTCAATGAAATCTTGTTACATATGATGGAAGGGAGGGGGGAGTAAAAAATTCACGAAAAATCTGTGACATGATTTATGAATATAACTAGCACATGTCAGATAAATTGTATTTTCACTAGTAAATATATATATTTACCAGTGAAAATGTATTCTGATATGATTTCACTGAAAGGCCAGTGAAAAATATATTATCACTGTGACATATACATAAACCTTATATAATATATTTATCATTTAAATATTCCTTAAATCTTTTATGAAATTTTGACAATAAAAGCAGTAGACTGATTATATAAGCATATAATACAATATAAAAATAAATACTTAAAACAATATTATTTTATTAGAAATTCTGGTAAATAGCATAAAAATCAAAACCAAAAGTTTTTAAATCTGATATTAAAATTTTCATTATCAAAATTTCTGTTCTAATTATCCATTTATTATATTTGAATAAAAGTTATAAATCTCCATTGTAGTTTACGCCCTCTATACCGATTCCGCAATTTGTTAAAAAGTCAAATTCTTTCCTTGTCTTTAGAGCTTCGAAAATGTGTCTGATAGATATCTCATTTTTGTGTCCATTTTCACTTCTGAAATAAATATCACAATATTATTATCAAATACAAATTATATTACTGAGCAAATCGAAAATAGTTACATGTTCCAAATTTTAGTAATTGGTAACGGAGTCTTGCTATCATCGTCTTCTTTGCCAGGTTCGATTTTGAAGTTATTTGATAGTTTACAATCACTTTCAACTTCTTGCTTGACAGGCGATTGAATTTTATTTCCTTCGTTCAGGCATTTGAGATATTTCATTCCGACAGATTCGTTTGAGTTCACAGCCTCAATCTTGACGCAAAGCGATCTTCTTATTAGGTCTTCGGCGAAACTCTTACAGACCGCTAACATCATCTTATGAATCAAACTGCAAACGTATCCGTTTCCTATGTTATGACTGCGGATCTTCAAACCCAGATGATCCAACTCTTTCTCTATATACTGACATTGTAGCATTTCATTGTTATCTCTGAAAGGCAGCATTTTACTATTAGAGATTTTATTTACTGTGTGATGTTTTTTTGTTAAACTCTTAGATTGATTCAAATTATCACAGATATCAATTTCATCGTCTGAACTGTCGGAAATGTAATAGCAATTTTCGTTTTCCAATGAATTGTCGTACCGATCGTCTATCTTCTCGATTTTCACTTTAGTGCTCTCTTCATTTACGATATTGAATAACGTTTTCGAATTTATTTCATATACACTATCAAACGATTCTTTGATAGCAACTTTATCCTCTATCGAGATAAATCGGTTGATGTCTATCTTGACCCGCGAATTAGCGGCGATTCTGATAGGAAAGTAACCGTGATACTGACCAAAAATTATAATCTGTTTCGTTGACCATACATAGCTGTTGTCGAAGAAGTTTCTCAAAAAATTATTGATCAATTTAGCTCGTGTCCACTAAAAATAATAATTAAAAAATAAGAGTCGATTCTAACGAATTGATTTTGATTTATGAAAACTTACAATTAAATTTCTTCTTTTGACAATATCTAGATGAAAAAATTCTTCTGCGCTGGCTACGACGTAAGGGAAGATTTTATTATATACTGAAGCTTTGGCCGATCGATCGATCAACGGCATATTTTTTAACATGACATTAATGGCACATCTCATGTCTTTGATCTTAATTAAACCGGACCATACTGCACATATTATATTCAACACTTTCTTTCCTGTTAAAAAAATATTGTCAGATGTCTCCTCTTCGAGAGATACAGCATCGTTTATTGATATAACGTTCTTTAAAATGTATACATATTTGCTCACTCTCTCAATATCCCGAGTAAACCCACTTTGAAATAACGATATTGTACTTTTCGTATATTGTTTGATCAGATAGGCGTTGACGCAAGTTACATTTTCAACTATCACGTCTCTATCTATATATTTTGAATCACTTTCAAACAATTTTTCTACCAGAGATTTGTTCAATTCGACGAACTTTTCAATATCAAAATTTATATTATCGACAATGGTGTTTATGCCGAATCGTTCATACAACTCGGAAAAATAACTCAGACTCACTAAACTTTGGATATGAGCAAAGATAACCTTCTCCAGTTCGTCGCAGTGATCTTCAGAATTGGTAAAATTGGAAGTATGTATAAAATACGAATGATCATTGTAAACGTGGAGTTCTCGGTTGTTTAATTTGTGATCGTAACCATTGTCTAAATTATAAACATTCAGGGTTGTCAAATCTTCGCTGAAAACGCCGTCATCTTCCACATTTTCATCTATTTCCATAGGTTCTTCTTTGATGTACACGCAATCGCCGTCTTCCTCCGTTTTTGTACTTTGTAAATCTTCGTAATATATGTCTAATGGTTCAGATTTCACTAATTGTAAATTGATTAAAGGTGCATTGTTATCTATTTCATTGTCAGCATTACTATTGTTGTCGTCCATGCCGATATCTTTGTTTATATCGATCATAGTCTCGTCAGTATACAGCCAAACATCGACTACCGTCTCGCCGCCTGTAATATAAAATTTTAATCAATTAAAAATTCTAATAATATCAATCATTCTATGTAGGATCTCACCTAAAGTTTGTATACCAGTATGGTATCGATCTAGCTTGAGGTTGTGAATTATATTGACAGGTTTATTAAAAACTTGGTTTTTAAAATGCAGTCTTAACTTCACCGGAAACTCTCCCCAGCCTCGTTTAGATAAATGAAACGGAGAAGATCTGATTGTTTTAAAATAGCATTAAAATAAGGTAAATAGCATAAAAAACGATAAGGCTTACTTGAGCTTAATAATATTTTGCGGAGCATACGAATCGTGTAATTGAACAGTGATAGAATCTACAATATGAGATATATCAGGAGTTAATTTAGGTCCTCGTACATACAATAACCATCGGTGAGTTATAAAATCATCTTTAGAAGTTGGCATAATATATTTCGAAGTATTTCCTATAAATTATATATTTATTTATTGAATTATTAAAGAAGTAAGACTTAATTATAACAACACTCACCTATGATGATTCTAAATTTTTTCTTCTGTTTGTTTCTGATAACTGGATCTATTTCTAAAACTCCAATATCAGCATCTTTCGGTCCAACGTACATTGGAATTTTCATAGTATTATTAGAACCGCTCTCTACGTTATAAGCTTTGGCAATCTCTCCGTATTGATCATTTTTGCAATTAATTCCTATTTCCGTTTTGATATTCGGTCTTAACGATTCGTAATTCGCATCGACCGGTATTGTTAAATTGTTCACAGTGGAAGCGAGAGACTAAAATTAAAATGTATATTACTATTATAGTCTTTACATTATAATAAAAAAATATTACATCAGGATCTGGTTTAAAACGTTTTCGCATCGGTCTCAACGGGGATATATCTATCGGAACATCGTCTAATTTTTCTTTTGCGGCTTTTTTCACGGCCGGATGCAATCGCTTCTGTTCGTCGCACAAAAGAGATAAAACCTGCAAACGCACACTTTTGCTTAGATAAACCTGTAATTTATCAATTTCAAACGTAATAATATACCTCAGATTTGCCTTTGGGATCTCTCGTACAAGACAGCTCTCTCTGAACATCGTCATTGTTCAACTCGAATTTTTTGGAATTGTAAAAATTATTAACTACGGCGTAACGCAATTTGTGGAATGTCTTTCTGGCCAACAGTAACCTTAAATTAAAACGAACGTTAAATGTTTTCATAGCAACGGAAAGAATTTGCAAAACGCACCTCTCGTCCACCGTTGCCAGAGTTCGCTCTTTACTTTGTATTTCGTTCTGCAGCTCTTTTTTGATAATCGCCTTGAGTTTTTCGACTTCGCGGTCTCCCGAAGACGAATCGTCGAAACGCTTCGTCGGCGAAGAGTAATCGGGATCCCGGTATTCGCACAACTTTTCGTCATTTTCGTCCATATTGGCGACCAGAAATGTAACGAATGACACAAACTTAGAAAAGGTCGACGATTCGAGCTTCCGTATTGAAAATTTGAAGTTTTTCCATTACTATCCGAGGGAAAAAACGACATTTGCGACCGCGCGAACGCGACTAACCTCTATGTTTTGACGTTTGTTTAGCCCACGGTTAGGCCATAACAGCCTTTATATTGATCATCGTGTTTTAAAATCTTATAGAATTTAAATACTACCGAATAACTTTAATAGCAAACTAATTTTTTATTATGTTATACCGCTTTGTCAGAGTATTTCGCAAGAGAAAGTGGGTGGGTGAGTATATTCCCTTTTGTACTTTTCGAGGAGAGATGAGAGAGCTTCACACAAAATGTCTGCGTGATTTGTAAAATTGTAATTAATCAAATAAAATCATATACCATGGAACGGCATTATAAAATGCATGAAGATGAAGCTTAAGATTGAACAACAGTTACAGCACACAAGTTGTGTGCATTGTATTGTGTATCGAGAATTGCTATTTAGCAAAGCTATAATTAAATGTATGGAAGATGTGTAATTAACAGTAAGAACAGTATTTAATGCAATTAATACCAGCAGTAAATTGTCGAACTTGTTCAAGTCTATATGTCACATAAAACGACGAAAAACATAATATATTGCTCAATTACAAGCACATCAGATGGCCAAGTTTCGATACCATAAAGATTTAAGTGAAAATTATTTTTTTGCCGCGTATTAGTTGGATAAATAAACAAGTACAAAAAAGTAACTTATCAATAATAGAAACCGTGTTCAACATAGACAAATTAAAAAATGACCATTTCTCTATTTTATCTTCTTTTAGCGATTTATTAGAAAAAAATATTAACGAAACCTCTAAATTAAATTAAAATTTAAAATAATAGAGTGTCTTGAGTCTCTTGAATTTTTGAATTGAATTTTTTAAAATGATAAAATGATGATTTCATAGGACTACAAAGAAGATTAACATAATTTTCAGTATTCAATTTAATTAAATGGGCGAACGTCAAATATGCGTTATTTGAAATGAGTTATGACTAAGTACTTAAAGACCATTTCAATAATACAAGTAAATTTTTCCTACAACTATATATTGAGAAAGATCATTGAAAGTAATGCATTTTATTAAAAATAAATATCATATGTAAACATAGAAGCAGCCAAATGTTAATTTAAACAATAAAAAGAAGCATATTAAAAATTGGTGCATGGTCATCGCGGGTGGCGTTCGGGCCGCGTCGGGTGCGCGATGTGCGACAAGGCAGGCTCCAGCTGCCCGGGGCTGCCCGGGGGCTCCGGGGGCAGCAGCGAGTACTGGCAGGAGAGCAGCAGCGACGCGGAGGACTGGCAAGCGGACGGTTTTCATGGGGGCAGGGTTTCGGGGCGGCCGCGCCCCCGAGCTCTGCGCGACAGGGAGCCACCGCGCAACCAGCACCTGCAGCAGCTGCAGCTCCAGCAGCAGCAGCTGCAACAGCTGCAGTTGCAGCAGTCCACCAGCGGCTCCGACGGCGACTCGGTGGTGCTGCTGGTCGACGGGGCGCAGTTCTCCGTCAGCCTGGCGCTGCTCACGGCCAAGCCCAACACCATGCTGGGGCGCATGTTCGGCTCGGGCCTCCAGTACGCGAGGGCTAACTCCCGTGGCGAGTACGAGGTGGCCGAGGGCATTTCGGCGCCCCTCTTCCGCGCCGCGCTCGACTACTACAAGACGGGCGTCATCCGCTGCCCTACCACGGTCTCTGTTCAGGTCGAGAGAGCCTTTTCTTTTTTACAAAACTTTCATATTGTATTAATAGATTTATCTTTTAAACTAATAATTACAACTACGAGGAGTAGAAAAATAATATAATAATAATAACATCTCATCAAGGTTAATTTCCCTCCAATCGTTCCATATTAATCTTGAAGATAATGTCATATTGGATATAATTTGAGGAAACTTTTGTCATTTGACCAATATTGAAATTTAATAAACTTAAAAGTTACTAATTTGAGATATTGTTTAAATCAAATTTTTGCTTCCGATTTAGACCGATAAGCCTAATTTCAATATCACTCTCTTCTCTATTCTCATTGGAAGAGACAAAATCAATAAAATCCTCTCCATCACAATCACTATATTCAGCCATGGGACTTTGATCAATGAAAATTTTTTTAAATATAAATAATCAAAAAATGTCACTCGTAAAACTGAGAAAAATGATTCTGACCATCTTTCAAAATATTTCTCCCCATTTGATATAAATTCTGACCATCTATTATTTATTTTGGCCGCTTATATTCTGACCTTTCAATATAAATTCTAGCCCATGTAATATAAACTCGAAATTACACATTATTGCTTTGTTGAGTCATTGCTGTGTTTTTTTTGTTGCGTATTTCTGTGTGTATTTGTATATAACTGCTGATTCACTTCCTCAATCGGTTTACTCATCTCACTCTTCAATTTTTAAAACAACTATGTTACTTATAAACGTACAATTCATCTTTCTAAGAATTTATTTAGTAATTGATGCGAATCATGATTCATCTTTGCTTTGTAAAGAACTTAACTATATGTATTTTTTATAAGATGCAATTCAGAATTCTTAAATTTAAAAACATCCGTTTTGTATTCATTATGTACATGGCTCTGGTTCGAGGGCCCAGACTGATTTTATAAAATATTTCAATTTCAAAATATGTTAACTTCTTTAGCTCTGAACACAATTAAAGCCCTGAAAATGTATATTTCAGTTCTAATAAACAGAGCATTTTACCCGGAGCCGGAGCATGGAAATTTGTACTACTGCGCTGCTCCAATATTTTATGTTGGGTCCGTTTTAGAAGTCGAAAACTGACCAATATAAAATTGTTTCTTATTTCAAATCCTCAAAAATTAGTATTATTTCAATGAAGGTCTTATGGAAATGGTTTGCCTAAGTTAACACCCAATCTAAATTTTATTGATAAATTGTGCATAAAAATATAGATCAATCGCAGTGTTGTCAGCTCCTGCTGAATTGTTCGAAATAATTATCCTTAGATACGTCTTCAATCGCTTTCAGCAAGTTTTATTGGACCAACAGAATGGGTTTTGTCCCGTCTCTTCCACTGTTGCTAACCTTGTCTTTTAGCAAATCAGTAACAAAATCTAAGTAGACGTCGGATTTTGAAAAGGCCTTTGACGTGATTATTATTAAAAAAAATTCTCGAACCTCGATTGTTTGGATGATTTAACTCGGCTATTCTCCTCGAGTTATTTGAACCTATGGTGGCTGATTTCATCTTTTTGGGGGTTCCTCAAGGGTTCAACCTGAGACCTCTGTTCTTCGCGTTATTCATTAATGACATAAATACAACAGTTACAAAACAACTATCACTTTTCATAAGTCAGAAGTAACAAAATATTGCAGTCACGTTTGGTTATCTAGCATTCATTCTACGACTTTCTATAAAAATAGTACGACTTCCAAGAAGTGGTAATTAAAGAAGGTACGACAAAACTGAATTTTATCAATAGAAGAACGCAAAAAACCATTATCACTTCTCAGAAGTCAAAAATCCACATCAAAAGCAATAAAATCGAGCCGGTGGCGCTGTGATGGTGCCGACACGATTTTAAAGCTTTTGACCTGAATTTTTGACTTCTGAGAAGTGATAATTGCTTATTCACTCTCCTATTGACCAAAATTCGGTTTGAATATACTTCGGGCAATACAAGCATAAAATTGTACCATCACCATCCTAGTGTGTTTGCTCGGTAAGAATATCTACTATATTTTTAAGTCAAAGAAAATCACCGAGCATTAACAAATTGTCAACACTGCCAAATTTGAATTAATAACAATGTTTATACTTGCAAAATCAACAGAACCATCTGTTACTTTACAGCAGGAAGCTAATAAATTATAAAATAATATTCTGATTACTCTTTGATTTTTATTCATTTATTAGTTTTTGCACCTTTTAACGGTTTTGTACTATCCATAGTTTACTTTGCTCTTTTAAAACCTAGAAACACCCCATCAGTTCTTTAATTCTTATTGTACAGAATCTAGAAATCTTCAGGGTTGCGGTAGAAGAACAAACTGACTACGACTTCCCATAATATTTTCGATTAATCATCGACACTTTATTTATGCTCTTCAGGCTAAGAAGTTATGAAGTAATTGCCTTATAGAATGGATTTATTTTGTGTAATATTTTTCTTATATAAAGATTTCAGTTCTAAGAACACAACCTTTGGATGACTTGAAAAAAATTCCATTAATAAGTCACCCCTTATCTCAACTTTTCTAGAAATATTTTATCTCTTCATTGCCCAATTATTTTATTTAGTACGTTTTTTATGACTTTGTCTAATGTTTTAGGGCTTATTTCAGCTATTTCATTATTAATGTTAATTTTCAGTTGTATTGATCGTGGCTTATTTTTGTACTGTTTTTCTTGAAAACGATAACAAAACAGAAATCCGAATAGACTGTTGCTATGTTAAAAATTCTCATTTATTCTCTTTGAGTTACTATAATCAATTCAGTTTTGATGGTAGATTGTGTAAATTTTCATAGCTTGTTTTATATCGCTCTTACCTTTAAAAATAATAATCAACAAAAAAAGTTGCAAATTTAACCCTTTGTAAGTTAATTTATACACATTTGCTAATTTGTTCGTATACACCTGGGAGTGAGTTAATTTTACGTATTTTTCCATAATTATTTCTGTTGTTACTTATTTATTAGTATTTTATATTGCATTTATAGTAAAATTATAAAAAGAAAAAAGTAATTCTTATCATTTTATTGCTTTAATTTATTTTACTACTTTTTTATTAGTATGTTTTAATAATATATTTTAACATTATTAAATTTCATTAATTTATTTTACATATTTTTTATAAAATATTTTTTGTTATGTCCATTTAATTCGTACTTTTTAATTTTTTGGTATTATTTTACATTAAATCAAATTTAAATATATAACTATCTTTGGTACCTCAATACAGTGAAAGATCGACCACTGTACGTGTACGACGGTACCGCTGAAAGGGTTTAGCCTTAGATTCCTCTGACTTTTTTCAAAATTAATCAGCCACAATAATAAAAAAATTTAACATAATAAAATAAATATTGTAGGTTTTATTAGCTACTTAATGGTACAAATGTTCGCTATAAATTCACTTGTTTATAATTACGTGATAATGCTTGATTTCAAAAATCGCTCATAGTTCTTCAGAAAAGTTCACGGGTTGCGCTGGAAGGCCGAATTATCAGATCACCTCGCGTTCCAAAAGTGTATTTTGTTATACTAGATGCTCCTTGTGAACATCAAAGGGTTCTGCGACAGAGCGAAAGTTCCAAGCAGGCGTCTCAGAAGTCTTCCTGCTTTCCACGGTTTATAGTCCTCATGCAGGTGTCATATTTTAAGTTTTCTCTTGCTATCGTCTCCTTTGCAAGGTGCAATATGGTTTGCAAACTTCCATAATTCTTGGTCACACTTGATTAGTTAATATATCTGCGTGTAGGCGAGGGGTCGTTTAGATATGAGGAGATTGTCTTATCATCTCGCTTCGCTTTTTGCCAGCTTAAAATATTTCGTTTATTGCACTTGAAGAATCTAATGCTTTCTCCACACTCTCTGGAAGTAGGCCATGGTTGGACAAGGACGGAAAATATAATGTGTTAATTCGGGGCTACTTCGGTCGAGCTCGGGTCTGCCCGCTCTAATGTATCGGCGACCTCGACCATATTTGGTAGACCTTTGGTTCGGTAACTTCCAGAGAGTGTAGAGGAAGCATAAAAGTAACATGTATATTTTCAATGTGTTATATTAATCATTTTCATTTATTTAAATTAAATTAAAACCATCGTAACCTAATAGGTTACCCCAATGCGTCACAATGGTCGAAAACAATACATTGTATTATTGCAATACACAAAAGAAATATAATTAAAAATTACATAGTCAAATAAAAAAATCATAAAATATTACTATTATATGATGCGAACCGGACCAGCTCCTCGTAGCCGATATTAAACTGTGCAATGCCAACGTATTAAGGAGTCGAATGGCGACAGCCATAGACGAGCCGCAAGTGCGGACATATTCCATAATAATAATTGTGTATAATATAGATGATATAAACAAAAATCCAACATAAATTCTTACAGTCTAACAGTTTCTTTTTAATTATATTGTACGCGCCGTAATTGTGTTGTGTCTGGTGTCAGGATTTGGTTGTATATCTTGCTTTTATTGTATATTGCTAGTTTGGAGTTGATAGCTTTCTATATTTTATTTCAAGTTCTTCTTTTTCTTTTTTATATGTTCCTTATATACTTATAGTTCCATGTTTATAATTACGCCTTAAAATCTTCATCTTTCTAGAATTCCGTATTAAAAAAATTCCTAGATTGCTTTTTTAATTTTAGCATTTGCATATCTATTTGTTTCAGCAACAAATTTACTGATCAGGGAGTTTGTAAAAATGGCTGAATAGTCTGCTGATTCCAAACAATTTGTTGGGCGATTCGGCTATTCCAAATTACTCTATTTCCAATAGAAAAATTGTTTTTTGTTGTGAAATGTTATTAGATAATAAACGCTACTTCTTGTCAAATCAGTAGATGTTGAAGGTGTTGGGTTGATTGGTCTTGAAGGTCTTATATTTTGCCATCACTATAATTATTCTCGATAATTTTCACTTTTTTGAACAAACGTATTCATAAATAAACAATGTTGTCAAACCTAAAAAAGTTCCTCATAATCATTACTATCGACGTAATCAATTGTTATTATCATTAAATTTGAAAATAGAACTTTCATTTTTTTTATTGTTTTCCATGGTGATTATTTAACTACTTTTATTATTATAAATTATCACCTATATTGGTCAATCAATGTGAGTGGGAGCAGCGTCAGAGAACCGTTACAAAAGCTAGTTCACGACAAACTACCCCAAAAATATTGGACTATAACAAACTAAAATAATGAATCTATTTTTTATCAACCTTAACGGGGTTAATATAAATGTTTTTCAAAACGTTGCAAAGCTTTACTGCCATTATCGAAAATAATACTATATAGAATTTACCCCCGTGATCGAGAAAGCGGCGAGTTAACTTATACCTGCTTTCGGCTAGACTGGCCCACGAAGCTGCTTAACAAAACCGTTCGGGCCGGAATGTCTGTCCCAAGTAGTACTAAGAGTTAAAATAAAAAAATGTTTTTTGCATCAATCAGTACTTTCTTTCTGAAAGAATATATTTAGCAAATGTGTTACTATTATTGTTATTGCATTTGACATAATTTTAATAGCATTTTTTTCTCAAATCTTGCACAGGAGCTGAAAGAGGCGTGCGACTACTTGCTGATACCATTCGACGCTAGCACAGTCCGCTGTCAGAACTTGCGCGGGCTCTTGCACGAGTTGTCCAACGATGGAGCTAGGCGCCAATTCGAAAAGTTTCTGGAGGAACTCATCGTGCCGCTGATGGTGGAGCGAGCGCGTCTCGGTGACCGCGAATGCCATGTCGTAATCCTCATGGACGAAGACTCCGTCGAGTGGGACGAGGAATACCCGCCGCAGATCGGAGACGAATCTCTGCATGCAGTGCTCAGCACTCCACTGTACCGCTTCTTCCGCTACATCGAGAACCGCGACGTCGCCAAGCAGGTGATGAAGGACCGCGGACTTAAAAAAATAAGGCTGGGCGTCGAGGGCTATCCGACATACAAGGAGAAGATCAAGAAGCGCCCGTGCGGGCGCGAGGAGGTCATCTATAATTATGTTCAGCGACCGTTCGTGCACATGTCGTGGGAGAAAGAAGAGGCCAAGAGCCGCCACGTCGATTTCCAATGCCTCAAGAGCAAGTCGGTTACGAATCTCGCCGAGGCGACCGCAGACCCCGCCCTAGAACCGGAAGGGGCGCCGCCGGCGGAGAGAGAAGCGCCCCCGGAGTCGGAGCGCTGACGGTCCGCGCCGGCTCGTCTGCGACGGCGGCCGTTCCGCCGAAAGGACGCCGAGTCGGACGACTCCTCCGACGCTGTCGCTTCGCTCCGCGTCTCGTCGGCCGTTCGCGTCGTTTCCACGGTTGCCTCTTGAGAGTGCCGAAGTTTCGTTTTGACGCGTGCGACAATCCACGGCGATAGATAAAACCGGAGTGAAACGCAGACCTGTGTCAAACTCACTTTGGCTAAAAATTGTACGAATTCCGCGATCGGATCGACCGAAGCGATTTTTTATAAACGACATATTTGAAGTAATAATACTTTATTTATCTATATATTTGTACGCTCGCGTCCATTGTATGAATATTTAAAAGTAACTCAAAATCGTACATATAAAGATGTTTTATATACTATTAAAATTATCGTCGACGATGCGAAAATTGATCTGAGAGAGAAAGTATTATATGGGAAGGTCACGTACCGATTGTAAATGCACAAACGTCTTTCCATATTCTTTTTATATCGATATACATATTTTAATTGTTATTTAAATATCCGATATATATATTATGTATATGAATTATGACATTATATTTAATTTAGTTATTATCTTTAAATATTTTCACCCGTGAATAAAAACGTATTCAATATATATATATTAATCCTAGCTTTGTTTTATTGAAGACTTTTATGTTTCTTTTGTTGTAGATTTGATTGTAAAATAAGACTTAAACTATAATACATAACTTTATATATGTTAATTTAACACAATATCAGCTGTGCAAATTGCTGAAAAATATTTATACAGTATGCCATAAGAAGCATCCAATAAAATTTATGTTTCCAAAAGAATTATCGGTAAAATATATCCTTGATTTTGTTAAAGTGGTCAGTATTTATTTTCAACTAAAATTACACACTTAATTTACCGCACAATTTTTTATTTATTCGTTCTTGAACCATTACAAAGTCATTTAAGTCATAATTGTAATAAATCTTTATAAAAAGAAGCCTAAACCATTTGTAAATTATGCAGACCGACTCAAATTTAAATTGACCTCTCAATATTCATAAAAACCATTGACCAAATACACAAACCTACATTTAATTTAAATTTTATTTTCTTCATATATTTGTGGTGATCGTAACATTTTCAAAGACTAGGATAATATTCGCAACAAGACTGAGCATATTGTTATGAGAAGAAGGGATGCCAAAATTCTTGATACCGAACTTCACTTCGTACTGCTTTCAAGTCGACACACCGGTGATGAGTGTAAAAAACTATACGAATGTCGCAAGTTTGTAAAGGAGTTCAGAGATAACGGTTATACATCAGCGCTCATAGTGGTGAAATTAGTCTTGTCGGACAATGAAGAGATTGAATATGAAAAAGTAGACGAAACACTAACCGATACTAATCAATAAGATTATTGTTTTCTTTCCGCTGACAGGCATAATTTTAAGTTCCGTAGACTCGTTTCAAAGAATTAGCAAGTTTCAACATAACCTAGTATTTCTTGTACAATTTAAATAAAGATGCACATATTAACTTTAGTTAATACTTAACTTTAGTTAATATGTGCATCTTAGGCACTAAATTTTTGAATGATTAGTCAGTCCGTGAAAGAAAATGATATGCAAAATACTTTCTGTATTTTGAAAACTATTACAATAACAGTAAACAAAGAAAAGCGAAGTTAGTATTAAGACTTATGTCCATTGAGAATGTGGCAGCACAACTATTATCTTACAGAAATATGTTATTGTTGTATTTTATGCTATTTGATATGATAAACTATTATTTTGTATCTAATACAACAATATGCTATTGTGCTAATACTTACTGCTGATATCCAGTTCCTATGTGATGATATTTAATTTAAGTGTCTAGTAACTTGAGATTGCATTTTTACTACATTCTAATTATGTACTGTAATATCACATAAGGTTAGGTTTTAAAATATTAGGAACTAAATAACTACTTCGTTTTAATTTTGTATTTGATTGTTTCGCAGAATTATTATTAAATGATTGAGACTGATCTCTTAAAATTTTAAAATCATAATATTACAAGCCTTTCATTGTTCTTCTCGTAAGAATGTATAATTTTGTATTTCAGATTTTGTATAATAAAAAAATAAGAAAGCACAGTGTGTTTTAATCAAAAACCTTCAATTAGAGAACACAGTTTTTAAGGTTAGTTTCACCCTAAAAATATATATAAACTTTTTTGTTTCATATTTTTTTTAATTTTAATAAGCTCCAGATTTTAAGAAATATTATTCAAACGTAGTCATTATAAATTTTTATCAA